>NW_006792683.1:866918-896680 GCF_000442215.2 Lipotes vexillifer
GAGCCTACATAGAACTGAAACCCCAAACAGCCCACTGGGATTAAATTTGTTAATTTAATGTCAAACTGGAAGGTAAAAGCCATCCTGCACTGCAGGTGAGGGCCTACAGCCTGTAAGTGAGCTGAAATTCAAATTTAATTGGATGTCCTATGTTTTATCTGGCGACTCTATTCCAATCCAATACATGACAGATGGTGGTAAGTACTATGGAGAAAATGAAGCAGAAGAGGATGATGAGGAGTGCTAGGAAGGTGGGGAGAAGAGGATGCTATTTCCAACAGAGTGGACAAGGAAGGCTCACTGAGGCAGTATTTGAGCAAAGACCTACAGGAAGTGAGTCAGTGAGCCCTGTCGCTATGTCGGGGAAGAGCGTTCCAGGCAGAAGGAACAGCAAGTGCAAAGGATGCTGAGGTAGGGGTGTGTCTGGTACTTTCAAAGAATAGCAAGTAGGCTGGAAGGCTGGAGTGGAATGAGCAAGGGGAAGAATAGCAGCATATGAAGTCAGAGGAGTAATAGAAGCCAGATGGCGTAGAGCACCGTAGGCCATTACAAAAACCTTATTTTTAACTCAGACGCGAAGCCACAGGAGTATTTTGAAAAGAGTAGTGACATGATTTGAATTTATATTTAAAAAGTATCACTTTGTCTATGTGTTAAGAACAGACTGAAGGAGGAATTTGGGAGACTCTAATTAAAGCCATTGCAGTAATCCAGTAAGTGGTGGTGGTGTCTTGGCAAGACGGTGGCAGTAGATGTGGTGATGATAACTGGTTATGTATCACCTATCTATATCCAAATATATTAGGGAAATTGAGAGAGAGAAGAGAAGCTCTCCTGAAGCCCTCATTATTAAATGAGATGATGGCGGGAGGAGTACGTGAATAAGACTGGGGACACCTTACCTACCTGGGGACAGGTAGGTTTCTAGATGGAGGTGACGAGTTGAGCCATGGAAGCTGACTGAAGGTTGTAGTTGTGGAAAAGAGAGAGAGCCTGTCCATTCTGCTTCTTTCTCTTATTCCTACTGGTGACGGACCCCTCATTCTATCTAAAGTCATTCTTGTTCCTGGTGTTCTTTAGTTCATTCCTCTCATCTTCCCAAGGAACTATTGATGACGTGTGCTCTTCCATATGCAAGGTTCTGCCTCTAAAGAATAACACTGTTTAAATAATATTTTTTATAGATAATATTAAAATAATACTGTGTGTCCCGTTTGTTTATAAACATCTTAGCTGTGATTCTCAGTTTTTCCTTCTTATTAGCAGTGTGTGAACTTCATACCTCCCGTTACATGTTTTTTTTGTTATCCCTATTTAGCAGGATAGTATCCTAGAGCTGCTACAACTTTTGTACACCATTATACATATGAGGAAATAGTTCTAGAAAATAAAGCTATTTATAACCTTACTTCCTGCCTCTTATAGATAATGGAAGTTTATGTCATGCATTTTAGGTTTGAATTGTTCTGAAGTCAGTTGCTACCTGAACAGCCTTTTTTTACAATTTAATTTTCTCCTGTATACTTTTAGGGCATGAAAAATCTAAAGAAGAAATATATTTCACAATGAGAGATTAGCTGTGACTTAATGTTGTCTCCCAAATACACTTTTGATCCCGTAAACACTAGTTCACTCCTTTCCTGGTGCGGGAGGAGTTTCTCTCCATCCTAACCTATTTTGCTGCTGCTCTGCCATGTTCATTTTATTCTCTCTAGGCACAGGTGAGGAGGGTGACCCTGCAGTTTACTTTTTTTTTTTTAACAAATGTGAAACAGATGTGGATAAGCTCACAACTCAAATTTTCTTTGAAGGAGGAAATACATTTTTCCCTGCCAGAAGATGTTATTAAGAGATTAAATAAATTCAAAAAGCATATTTCTTTTTATAAAAAAATCCTCTTTAGTTTCTAAAAGCAATGTATGCATATGTGTTATGCATTATAAAAGATAGGTGGTGCAGCTAACTCCGGGGGATGGGTATTTGATCACTCTTCTCCAGCTATATAAAACCCATAAATGAGTGACAAGCAGATGGTGTCTCGTTATCTCCAACAGAGAGCCTTGAGTGTAGCCTGTAAGCCTTTGAATAGTCTGTTTTGTCTAAGTGAAAAACTTTCAAGCTTAGCCTTTTTTCCCTTCTTTTTTTTTTTTTTTTTTTTTTTTTTTTGCATAAACACATTACTAGGCTGTATTAACTCTGAAGATCAAATTGATTCCTATCTCTATACTTGGAAAATTGCTCACTTTGAGAATGACGATATAGATTTCACACTGTGGATTTGAAGTCCCAATAAACAGCGTAGGAGTGAGAATTTGAAAAATGAAGTCAACAATAAATATGTCTAAGAATAATAAATGTCTATAATAGATACAGGCAAATTAATTAAGTAGAAGCTTATTCAGGTGGGTATTTTATGGGTTTTTGGATGGCAAGGATTAGGCCCGTTAAGGGTGGGGCCCATGCCTTACTCATCACCTGATTTTGTACTCCCCCCTGCCACACTCTTGCCCACACACACCACCTAGCACCATGCCTATCTAGAAGCAATTTCATTAAATTCATTGAATTATTGAAAATAATTTGTTTTAGTTAAATTGATACAACATTTGAACTTTTGCTGCATTGGATTCTTAGGGTTAATCTCAATGCATCATGAAACATGCTTATGCTTAAATTTATGATGACTGAACAGCTTAAAATTTCTAAAGAGAGTTCTGTTTTGATGTAGTCTTTTAATAAAAGTATCAATTACAGGCATTTCTAAGTATAGTTCAGATTTCATAATTCTGTAAGCCTTTATATGTAAATAAATGAGCAAATAAAATAATTCCTCACCTACTCCAGTGCTAGTGGAAGACCCAGAATATTAAAAATTTATCATGATATTCATATCAGTAGCATTGGGTCTATTCCACACTGTATTAGTCAGCTCAGGCTGCTATAACAAAATACTATAGACTGGGTGGTTTAAACCAGGGGTCTCCAACCCCCCGGGCCGCAGACTGCTGCCAATCCACAGCCTTTTAGGAACCGGACCGCACAGCAGGAGGTGACCAGTGGGCGAGCAAGTGAAGCTTCATCTGCTGCTCCCCATCGCTTCCCATCACTCCCCATCGCTAGCATTACTGCCTGAACCACCCCCCCCCCCACACACACACCTGTCTGTGGAAAAATTGTCTTCTGGAAAACTGGTCCCTCGTGCCAGAATGATTGGAGACTGTTGGTTTAAACAACAGAAATTTATTTCTCACAGTTCTGGAAGCTGGGAAGTCCAAGATCAAGGTGCTGGCCAATTCAGTTCCTGGTGAGGGCTCTCTTCCCGGGAGCCTTTCAGATGACTGCCTCCTCTCTGTGTTCTCACGTGGCCTTTTCTCAGTGTGCGCGCACGCGTGCGCGCACACACACACACACACACACACACACACACAGAGCTTTCACTGCTCTTTGGTGTCTTATAAGAGCACTACTCGCATCAAGAAGGCTCCACCTTCATGGCCTCTTCCATCCTAATTACCTCCCAAAGGCCTCATTTCTGAGTATCATCCCATTGGGGGCATCAGCATGTAAATTCTGCGGGGCTGGGGCACAAATACTCTGTCTGTAACACAGGCAGAGCTCATTTTTTATATATCTATTGCCACTCTCCAGACTTCTTCAAGTCAGCTTCTTTTGCCTTGATATTCATGCTGACCCATAAAATGAGCTAAGAGAAAAAAAAATAATTGGTGAATGAGGAGAATGAAATGAAAGTACAGTGGTGGAACAATGTTAAGTTAGGTGATGGTTGGGAGTAGAACCAATGAAGAGGCCAGATGTTATTAAGCAATGAAAAAAATTTAAAATAAAATCCAAAAGCATATGAGGCTTAGTCAGACAAAGAATGACAATCGGTGTACTGAAGTGGTATTGAGATGCTTGCCAAGGGACTTCGGGAACAGCCTGTCAGATGCCACAAAGGCACATACCAGCCCCAGGGATGGATGGTCAGGGGTATCCATGGCGCTTCTCTGGAAATATATCAGATATGTGTGGGGTCTGGGTGCTAGGAGGTGCTTTCCCCTCTTCCCTGGGATCATCTGACACTGAAGGATCCCAAGTCCATGTCTGTGTGGTTGTTCACTAGTTATGGTAGCCATGATATCCCAGCAGTTGCTTTGTTTCAATAGTTCAGGCAAGTGCAGCCTGAGGAGCATCTTCTTAAACCCCTGAGGTTACTCTGTCTAGGGTGTGAAGACAGCTCATTAGCTAAGATTTTTTACTCTGGCTCTGTAGTGATGACATGGACATTGAGATTCTGAGTGTGGCTGCAGGGGTGTGCAGCTTCTTTCAGTGAGAACATAGTACACAATATTTTAACATGATAATATAGTTAGTGCAGCGATGTTTCCACTAGATAAAACTTCTGGAAATCTTTGTCACTCCTAATAGTTCCTCTAGACCTAACAGGACACCAGAATATTATTTCTAATGTGATTTGTCCAGCAAGATTTGAATTTTCTTTCTTAACAATATCATTGGTGCAAGCTACCATACCAGAGAAAGGCCAACCACAGGACAAGGATCAAAGAATTAAGTTAGTGAATCCTACCTTTGGAATTCTTCCTGGAGCTAGTCTTTTTCTACTTGATTACTCGGTTTCTGGAATTAAAAGCCTGCTGATGATTTAGTTATTGTGCTATTATCTACACTTATAATTACCTCTGTTAATGGGAGATTCTTTAGGTTAGGAATCGTGTTATTCACCAGTGTATCTTAAGCATTTAGCATTTTAATGAATGGAATAATCGTGAATGAACTACATTTTTCTGAAAACAGAGGCAAGATTAGGTATCAAGAGAAAAGTTACAGTATTCATAATGTATTCCTGACTCTGAGGCAGGTGAAAAAACCCATCCTTTCAAAACTGGGATCCGTGGCACGCCATGTTCACATCAAAGGTTGTTTTCCTCCTCTCATTTCCTTTCAGTTTCCTGAAATGGGATGATTCTAATAATAGTTAACAGATATATGGTTCATGCTTATTAGAGTTTAAGAACTGTGATATACACTTTAAATTACACTAAAGATAATACTACTAGCTGTAGCTAATAGTTACTGAGCACTTGCTGTGTGCCAGGCACTAAGTGGTTTATATATAATAACTACTTAAACTGTATCTGTCTCATATTGTAGACAAGGAAACTAAGGCACAGAGAAGAGGGCATGGACCAGTCAGCTGGTAGGTGTGGAGTCAGATATTGAACTTAGCCTCTATGCTGGCTCTTTTACCCTTTTGCAGTGCTGTCTCCTATGAGCTATGCTATGTCCAAGGCTGTCACTGGCCTTTTTGGTCCTTTTGTGCAAATTAGAAAGAGGTGTGTCTTCCTCAGTTATAAGAAATATTATAAACATAAAGCCATTCTTTAGGAATTATGTAAATTGAATGATTAAATATAAAGTGATAGATGTTTTGAATTTAAAAAAATTTTTATTTTATTTATTTATTTTTGGCTGCATTGTGTCTTCATTGCTTTCTCTAGTTGTGGCGAGCGGGGGCTACTGTTTGGTGTGGTGCGCGGCTTCTCTTGTTGTGGAGCACGGGGTCTAGGCACAAGGGCTTCAGTGGTTGTGGCGTGTGGGCTTCAGAAGTCATGGTGCGTGGGCTTCAGAAGTTGTGGCGCACGGGCTTATTTGCTCCGCGGCATGTGGGATCTTCCCAGACCAGGGCTCGAACCCATGTCCCCTTCACTGGCAGGTGGATTCTTAACCACTGCGCCACCAGGGAAGCCCAGTGTTTTGAATTTTTAGTCAAACTTTGGAAAAATAGCCACTGGGATATAAAAATTTGTTTCAAAATATATATCTTGCTTTAATGGAAATTAAATTACTTATGACAGATTGAATGCTTAGTTTCTCCAATTTCTCTTTTTCAATAGAAATGGTTCCTAGACTTGTGTGACATCTCTTTTGTGACATGTTAGGCCTTAAGGAGTTTATACATTTTAATTTTATTTTTCCACTGGTGACTAACACTGGAAGAGTTAAATGTGTCCTGAGAGCTATAAAAGTATTTGGATATATGTCTGGTAAATTATTGCTGAAAGTATATTGTCATATATATATATTTTTTTTCAAGATATTTATTCTTCTGTACATAATAGCCTTTGAAGAAAAATGTGCCCATATTATACATGCTGTTATAGAATTTTTTAAAAATTATGGTAAATGAAATCTACCCTCTTAACAAAATTTTAAGTGTACAATAGTGTACTGTTCAGGATAGGCACAATGTGGTACAGCAGATCTCTAGAACTTAATCACCTTGTATAACTAAAATTTTAAACCTATTTCCCCTTCCATTAGTCCCTGGCAACCACCACTCTACTTTCTGCTTCTAGGTATCTGACTACTTTGGATACCTCATATATGTGGGATCATCAGTATTTGTCCTTCTGTGACTGGCTTATTTCTCATAACAATGTCCTCAGGGTTTATCCATATTGTCTCAAGTGGCAGGATTTCCTAAGGCTGAATGATATTCTATTGTATGCCTACCACATTTTTTTAATCCATTCATCCATTGATAGACATTTAGGTGTTTCCACATCTTGGCTATTGTAAATAAAGCTACAATGAACAAGTATTTCCTCTAGATCAAGATTTCAATTCCTTTTTTGGGATAAATACTCAAAAGTGGGATTGCTGGATATGTGGTAGTTCTATTTTTAATTTCTTGAGAAATCTTCAAACTCTTTTTCATAGCAGCTACACCATTTTGCATTCCTACCAACAAGAAATGTACAAGGGTTCCAATTTCTCTACATCCTTGCCAACACTTAATCTTTTGTTGTTTTGATAGTAGCCATCTCGACAGATATGAAGTAGTATCTCATTGTGGTTTTTGATTTTCCCTGATGACTACTGATGTTGACAGGAAAAGATACACAGCATTACTAATCAGTCACTAGAGAAATGGCGTATTTTAATGAATGCTCTAAGTGATTTTTCAAAAACAACTTAAAGTTACTGATTTCGCAACAATATTATATTCTTTACTATGGTTATTAGTTAATAGAAATTGTAAATTTTTACAAAGTTGCAGTAATTCACACTTATCATAATTTTCAAATTATATATGTCACCTGAACAGTACTTCTCAAACTGTAGTGTGCATTCAGCTCACCTGGAGATCATGTTAAAATGTAGATCCTAATTCAGTAGGTCTGGTGGGACCTGAGATTCTGTAATTCTAACAATCTTCCAGTTAAAAGTGATGTTGCTGGTCCATGAACTATATTAGCAAATATCTAGAACTATGAAGAGGCCATGATATTCTTCATTTTCATAAGCCTTTCTTTTAAAGGCAATATTGTCATATCCAGTATAAGAAAAAATTGCTTTTGAAACAGTTTTGGATCATAGCTAGGCTGATAGTGAGATTTATAGGTGAATTAAATCTTCTTCCTCCTTTTCCTGGTAATTCAGTGTTAGAGAAGCTGGTGTCAGAGTCAAGAAGGTCTGCAACTGGTTCAACGTCAATGATATAATTTTAGTAAACAGCATCGCTCCATGTTTCTTCAAAGAATTTCTTATTCCCTTTGATTCTTTGAAGGGTATTACTGATTAAATTTTGGTTCCAGCACATTTTGCATATAGCATTAAATAATATTGATGTTGCAAGAGGCTAAAATATTTTAATGGCAGTTAAATTTTGTACTTCCAGAATTTCCATAACAAAAAATAATCAATTGCCATATTAAGTCGGTGACAACATAGTAATATCCAATTTATACCTAAGTAATATTTACTTTGCGTATTATTGATGGGAAATAATATTTTCTGTCAGGTAATAATTTATGTCATCATGAAAGTATTTGTAGATTTAAGTTAAGAACTCAGAAATATTATTCTGATTCAGTAAGCAAATAGCAGCTGATATGAACTGCACTGTACAGCATCACATTTAACCTGTGCACTAATACCAATAGAGAACGTTTTGGCTCACATTTTCAGATCAGATACTTACCTATCAGTACACTAGTCAGAAGTGTAATTTCTTGTGTAAAAACACAGGTTATTTTAGCTGTTTGACCAGCAAGGCCTTTTGATTATCAGTTATGTTTGTTTGTTGTCAGGCAATGTTTGCAATAATTCTGATTCTGTTAGAACAGCAGGCAATGCTGCTATCTGCTAGAAAATTGTCAGTTAATAGGCAAATCACCCATATTTTGAGTCAATAAAGTTAAATAAAAGTGTGACAAAATTGTCTATGGTGTGAGTGATGCCTCTTGAATACGGAGCCCCTGGAAAGTGCATAAATGAACAACCCTGCGTGGCAGCCCTGGCTGCTTCCTCAGCCTCTTTCACCCCAGGGCTGTTTTCTCACAGTGTCCCATATTAAGTCTGTGCTTGTACTGGTTGCATCACTCCTGGCATCTCCACTCTCCAAATTAACCTCAAGAATTCAGTCATAGAGAACTAGATAGGACACTTGAAGTCTTTCCACAAGTAGTGATAAATCTGTTTAGGTTTTTATATGGAGGCCTCTTGGAGAGGGAGCTGCTGTTGGTAGGTTTTCCAGCCATGGAGTCTGTAAGTCAGCTGTTGAGCAGAAAGAAGGGGAATTCATGCAGGTCTCTGCACAGCGATCTTTGCATTTAACAGCCCTTTTGTAGTAGCAGATAGGGGCCTATGTCTCATGCTCTATAAATTTATCCAATGACAGAGCAGATCCTACCACCACCCATTACTCCATGCAAAGGAAGTCTGAGCTGGAGTTCTTCCTTGCCCGAGGGCCACATCCCCGCAACATTTGGGCCACATTACTTTTTGATTTTCATGTTACCTTGACTAGAAATGCCAGTTCGTGGTACCCATATCATGTCTGGAAGGAACCTGTGGAATCACCTAGCCCAGCCTCCTCTCCAGCGCAGGAATCCCCTTTCCAGCTTCCTTGAGTTACCTCCCTTTTAGCTGAGGGTTTCCAGTGATGGGCTGCTCAATAGTCCATTTCATTTCATTGCATTCCAGAGGCCCAGATCTATTTACTAGAAATACTGACCATATCTTAGATTCTCTTATTTATCAGTTAATTAATTATTAGTTTCCTTATAACTTTATTTATTCAAATTATTTTTTTTCTGAAACAGTAAAACTTTGATCCTCTTCATGTTTATCAAAGGTGAATTTAAAGTCCACATGTAGCTATAAAGAAATATATAGAAGTAGAATATAGGATTATAGAACTTCAGAATTGGAAGAAATTATATAATGATTTATATTTGATTTTCTTTGTTTACCCCCTTCCCCCACAGATGTTTAAATATAGTATTCCCCTTGTGTACCAACTTTAAATATCAAAAGAAAATCTCTTCTAGAGTGTAAGAGCTGAACTGCTATCAAAATACCACTGAAAATAAATGCTCTGTGGAATGTAACTGTATAGAAATGTTCAAGGTCGTTTAGTCTTATTAGCAATAAAGTCAATCAATATACACTGAATGCAGTGGATGCTCATGGAAATAATTAAGCTAATTGTCTTTGGGGAATCCATGTTGCAGATTTCTTTTCCAATTTGCTATGCTGTAAGGCTGCCTTTTCCCCTTCTCTTTCTGGTTCTTTTAATGTTTTCACTTGAGGTCCATAAAGATCCAGTCAGAATTTAAATTGGAAGGATTCTCACGGGAACTCTAACTCTATCCTTTCTTCTTCCCTTTTAACCAGGCCCATTTTTTTTTTCATGAAAGATTTGGGCTGAGTTTGAATAAATCATAATCATTGTGGTTCTCTTAGCTGTAAACAAGAACAAAATGAGGGTGCATGCTTTCTGGGCAGTTTTGATTGCAGGCTGCATGTGAATGGGCATGCTATGAGGAAGGCTGTATGCTTGGTAGCTGTCTGACAAATTTGGGCCCACCCTTCCCCTCAATTATCCTTGGTGGGGAGGATTATTGACAGAGTGTTAAAAAGGGACAATGCGCCCTGTAATGGCCAATCCCAATATGATCTTGGGTCTGTGGATGTGTTTAATGCACTATTTCCATAGGGCACACAGAGATATCCAGGCTTGAGGTGTTACTCATCGCTCTTCCCCCAAAGTTTTACTTACCGTTCACTTGCATAATCTAGAATAATTCTCAAGACATTTAGTAGGAAAGTTGGAACCATAGTGAAAAGAAATCCTCATGGTTCAACTTTTTCTTTGATTCTTGCTTCTTTCAACTGTCTGCACCTGTATATAGAAAAAAAATCAACAAATATTAAGTAAATGCCTATGGAGGATTCTTGTAGGAAAATGATCAAGCTAAGAGAAAATCCCTACCTTCTATTAATTTATAATCTAATTGGAGGAGAAAAGATGAGAGAATCATGTGTGAAAAATTATTCAGGCTCAGTATGTTTTTCTGAAAAGGCAAAAAAAGGAGGGGGGGTTTACAGCAAAGAAAGTTTTATGTGCATTGTAACAATGTACTTTGAATAGTGCCAGTTTATAATATTGTGTCCCATTAACTCCATAGATTATCTAAATATTCTGATGGTGCCACTTTTTTTTTTAATCTCCAAATTCTATTTTTCAGATGATCTTTCTCCTAAAAGTGATGACAAAACCTAGTCAGATTGTATGTTCTCATTTATATTTCAGAAATTTTGGTCACTATTATAGTTTTAGATTTTCTGCTAACTTGAGCGTGACCCTAGACAATCCTCTTCAGTTCTATAATTCTTGGATTCCTAGTCAAGTAAAATGAACTTCTTGATCTGGTTTATCCCTGAAGTACATTGGGGTTCTAAAATGCAAAGATTTTGATACTTATATATAATAGGGTAAACCTTTTTGGCCTTAGAGGTTTCTTCATGGTGTCAATCTCAGATGTTGCCAAATCTTGGACACAAATTTTTGTTTTAAGTGTCTTTTTAATTAGAAAAGTAGTTTATACTAGTCATAAAAAATTAAGGAAGTACAAATGAGAGAAAAAGGCCCAACCACCAGAATAACCGAATAATTGTATATGCTTCCTTTTCCACTTGTGCCCTGTCCCAGTTCAGCCCAGGTGACGGTCATAATAATTGTGATGTGACAGCACACCTGAGGGGTTACCACCACACACTTTTCATCATCCTGAGGACTGGATGTTGCCTGACCAGTGAGTGATCTGATTCCATAATCATATCCTGAAGGGCCTGCTTTCTGAAACCATTTAAAAAAATTTTATAATTTTTTCTCTTTATAATTTATTGATGTGAACACTTATATCATGAATTCTAGATCTTTCCTAATGTAAGCACTTATTTTTCCCTTTAAGCAATTTGTTAGAATGCATCCCACAAATTTTGATATGTTGTAGTTTAAAATTTTTCATTCCGTTCAAAATATATTCTAGTTTTCTTTGTGGTGCTTCTTTGTCCCATGGCTAATTTATAAATACATTGTTTAATATCCAAATACTTGGAGATTTCTGGAAACATTTCTTATTATAATCTCTAGTTTAATTCCATTGTAGTCTGATAAATACTTTGTATGGTTTTAATCTTGTGTTTATTAAGATTTTATGGTAAAGAATATTGTTTATCTTTGTGAATGACTTGTGTGCACTTAAACAGAATGTTAATCTGTTGTTTGGGGGCATAGTTTTCTATAAATGTCAATTAAGTCAAATTGGTTTATAGCTGCATTCAAGTCTTCTGTATCCTTACCCATTTGCTGTCTGCTTATCCTACTACAGTTGAGAAACGAATACTGACGTCTCCAACTATAAATTTGGATTTATTTCTTTCTCCTTGTAGCACTATCCATTTTTGCTTCACGAGTTTTGAAGGTCTGCATAAGCATTTAGCACTGGTCTATGCTCTTATTGAATTGAGTTCTTTATCATGATGAAAGGCACCTCTTTATCCCTGGTAATATTTTTTTTTTCGGAAATCTAATTTTTCTGATATTAGTATAGTCGTGCCACTTTCCTTATGATTAATTTTTGCATGTTATATTTTCCCCATCATTTAAATTTTAACCTATTAGTCTTTTTATATTTAAAGTGGGTTTCTTATGCATATTATATAGTTGGGTCTTCACATTCTTGACAGTTTTTGCATTTCAACTGAGTATTTAGACTATTTATGTTTAATGTAATTAGTGATATGGCAGGGTTTAGAACTACCAGCTTGCTACTTGTTTTCTATTTGTCTCTTCTGTTCTTTGTTCCTTTTTCTTCTTTTTATGCTTTCCTTTGGTTTAGTTGAGTTTTTTAAAATTCCACTTTATTTTAAATAACAGTTTTTAACTATATCTGTTTTATTTTTATATTTTAGTGGTTGCTCTAGGGATAATTATACATCTTTAATTTACCACAGTCTACTTTCAAATTCTGTCATAACACTTTCCCTTTACTGTAAAACCCTTACAAAAATATACATCCACTTATTCCCTCCCGTCCTTTGTACTATTATAGTTAGCCATTGTACTTTTCACTGGCTGTAAACCATACAATCCAGTGTTATTATTTTTGCTTTAAAGTGCCAATGATCTTTTATAGAGATTTAAAAATAAGATGAAATATGTTTTTGTCTACTCACATGTTTACCATTTAGCAGTCTTTATTCCTTTGTGTAGTCAGATTTTCCTCTGGTATCATTTTGCTTCTGCTTAAAGAATTTTCTTTAACATTTCTAGCAGGGCAGGAGCTAGGGGTAAATTCTCTTAACTTTTATTTTTCTGAAAAAATCTTTATTTGCCTTTATTTTTGTAAGATATTTTTCTGGCTGGCTGAAGAATTCTGTGTGACAAGCTTTTTCCTTTCAGTGTTTTAATGTTTCTTTATTATATTCTGGCTTGAATATTTTTTGATAAGTATGCTGTCATTTAAATGCTTGTTCCTTTATACATAATGTGTCTTTTTTCTTTCTGGCTGTTTTTAAGATTTTATCAATGGTTGTTTAACAATTTGATTCTGATATGCCTTGGCATTTTTTTTTCTTTATTGCTCTTCTGATTGGCATTTATTGAGCTTGAATCTGTGGTTTTATATAGTTTTTCATCAAATTTCAAAGAAGTCACTGTTTATTCAAAAAATTTTTTTCTGTTCATGTCCCTCTTCTCTATCAATTACATGTATGTTAGAATGCTGATATTCTGGGCTTTCTAATTTTTTAAAGTTTTTTTCCCCTTTATGTTCATTTTGGATGGTTTCTATGGCTCTGTCTTCAAATTTGCTGATCTTTTCTTTTGCAGTATCTAGTAAGATGTTAACTCCATCTAGTGTATTCTAAATTTCAAATTCATTTTTCATCTCTTAAAGTTTGGTTTGGTTCTTTGTTTTTACCTTGCATTTGTATTCTCAGCATGCTCATGTTTTCTCTCCCTTCTTGAAATATGAAGCATTTTTAACATCCTTGTCCACTAGTTCTATCATCTCTGTTTCTGTGTCTGTTTCTGTTGGTTGATATTTCCTGTTATAAGTTATAGTTTCCTGCTTGTTGCATGGCAATTTTTTATTAGATGATAGATGTAAATTGTACATTTCTGGTGCTAGATTTTGTTTTCCTTTTAATACTATTGAATTTTATTTTTGTGTGCAGTGAATTTACTTTGTATCAGTTGGAATGTTTTGAGGTTTGCTTTTAATTTTCTTAGGCCATTAATCTATAGCTAATGTAGTCCCACCATTTAGGCAATATACTTTTGAAGATTTTACTTGATTTCTCATCTACTATAAGATCTTTCCACTCTTTCTGATGGGAACACAAGCTGTTCCCAGCTCTGTGTCCTTAGGAAATTGCTCAGCTCTGTGTTGGCCCTCTCCCACTCAGCTCCTCACTGCAGCCTGGTAACTGTCTCCCAGGGCATAAGCTTGGTCAATAGTAGGGCTCATCTTGCTTGTTTCTCTTCTTTTGTGGATCACAGTCTTGTCTTGCTTTTTGTCCAGTGTCTGAAAATTGTCATTTCATATATTTTATCTGATTTTCTAGTTGTTTATAGTAGGAAGGTAAATATAGTCTATGTTATTCCATCTTGGTTACTAGCAAAATCTGTATTTTTGTTTTAGAAATATACAGTTTCTGATAAAGTATGCTGATTAGAGAATACACTCAGTATAACTTCAGTCTTTTGAAATTGTTGATGCTTGTTTTAGGGCCTTTATGGTTTTTGTCTCTTTGCTTTATCAGTTATTGAAAAGATGTGTTATGCTTCACAGAATGATTATGAATTTGTCTATTTCTCCTTATCATCCTTTAACATTTTGCTTTTTATACTTACAGTTTATGTTATTAGTTATTACAATTACATTATTCCATTATGTTAAATTTAATAATGCTCTATCTTCCTGGTGTATTGAACCTTTTGAAGTGTGAGTGACCATCTTTATGTTTAGTAATGCTTTTTGCCTTAAAGCCTATTTTTCTCTGGTATCAATATATCTGTTTTCATAGTGTATCTTTTTTTATTATATTACCTGCAACCTTGCACTGTATGTTTTAAATAACTATTTTATATATTTTACATAAATATATATCTGATCTGGTAATTTTTTCCTTTTAATTGGAGCATTTAGGCCATTTATATTAAATGTAATTACTGACATATTCATGTTAAATCTAGTGTCTCATGTAATTTCTGTTTGTTCTGCTTGTTCTCTATTTCTTCTTTTCCCTCTTTTTTGGACTTTTATTGTTAATATACTAATTATTTTATAAAATTTTACATAAAATAGAAATGAATACAAATGCAAAGTATATCAATCAATGTAAATTTAAGTAGAGCCAAACAAGATATTAATATTTTTAAATGAAAAAGTAAAACATAAAAACTTTTCACCTTATATAAAATTATTCATATTTTAGATGTATGTTGCTTGAATTGTCATTTTTCTCTTAGGGTTAAAATAATGCTCTCCATTAAACTTAATTAGGCCATGAATGATTAAATATTATTTGAAAAATCACAAATGCAAACATTCTAAAACTTAAGAATTTATAAATAATCACAACTGATTATTGAACTCTTTTCCATGTTTAAAAACTCTAAAAATCTAGAATATGAATTCTGTACGGAAATAACTAGCCAAACACCATATATCTTAAGTAAAACTCAGCTTCTAAGACGGTATATAAAGCATAAATAGAATTTGAAATATAAAGAAGTTTTTGTGGACAAATGGGTTTTGTCAATTACTTTTAAAAATAAAGAAGCTGCAGTTCCTCAGGTTCTTCTTAGTCAATGTTAGAACTTAAAAGGACTTCTTAACACCATCAAGGACAAAAAAAAAAACCCAAAACTCCTTTTCTTTTTTCTGAATTTTAGTTATTTACTTTTTATACAGCATGTTCTTATTAGTTACCTCTTTTATACATATTAGTATATATACGTCAATCCCAATCTCCCAGTTCACCCCACAACCACCAACACCCCTCCCCCGCTTTCCCCCCTTGGTGTCCATACATTTGTTCTCTACATGTGTCTCTATGTCTGCCTTGCAAACTGGTTCATCTCTACCATTTTTCTAGATTCCACATATATGCATTAATATACGATATTTGTTTTTCTCTTTCTGATTTACTTCACTCTGTATGACAGTCTCTAGGTCCATCCACATCTCTACAAATGACCCAGTTTTGTTCCTTTTTATGGTTGAGTAATATTCCATTGTATAAATGTACCACATCTTCTTTATCCATTTATCTGTCAATGGGCATTTAGGCTGCTTCCATGACCTGGCTCTTGTAAGTAGTGCTGCAATGAACATTGGGGTGCATGTATCTTTTTGAGTTATGGTTTTCTCTGGGTATATGCCCAGTAGTGGAATTGCTGGGTCATATGGTAATTCTATTTTTAGTTTTTAAAGGAACCTCCATACTGTTCTCCATAGTGCCTGCATCAATTTACATTCCCATCGACAGTGCAAGAGGGTTCCCTTTTCTCCACACCCTCTCCAGCATTTGTTGTTTGTAGATTTTCTGATAATGCCTATTCTAACTGGTGTGAGGTGATACCTTATTGTGGTTTTGATCTGCATTTCTCTAATAATTAGTGATGTTGAGCAGCTTTTAATGTGCCTCTTGGCCCCATGTATGTCTTTGGAGAAATGTCTATTTAGGTCTTCTGCCCATTGGTTGGTTGGGTTGTTTGTTTTTTTAATATTGAGCTGCATGAGTTGTTTATATATTTTGGAGTTTAATCCTTTGTCCATTGATTCATTTGCAAATATTTTCTCCCATTCTGGGGTTGCCTTTTCGTCTTGTGTATAGTTTCCTTTGCTGTGCTTTTAAGTTTCATTAGGACCCACATGTTTATTTTTGTTTTTATTTTCATTACTCAAGGAGGTGGGTCAAAAAAGACCTTGCTGTGATTTATGTCAAAGTGTGTTTTCCTCTAACAGTTTTAAAGTGTCCGGTCTTACATTTAGGTCTTTAATCCATTTTGAGTTTATTTATGTGTATGGTGTTAGGGAGTACTCTAATTTAATCTTTTGCATGTAGCTGTCTGATTTTCCCAGCACCACTTATTGAAGAGACTGTCTTCTCCATTGTATATCCTTGCCTCCTTTGTCATAGATTACCTGACCATAGGGGCGTGGGTTTATCTCTGGGCTTTCTATCCTGTTCCATTGATCTATGTTTCTGTTTTTGTGCCAGTACCATATTGTCTTGATTACTGTAGCTTTGTAGTATAGTCTGAAGTTAGGGAGTCTGATTCCTCCAGCTCCATTTTTTTCTCTCAAGATTGCTTTGGCTATTTGGGATCTTTTGTGTCTCCATAAAAATTTTAAGTTTCTTTTGTTCTAGTTCTGTATAAAATGCCACTGGTAATTTGATAGAGATGGCATTGAATCAGTAGATGGCTTTGGGTAGTATAGTCATTATCACAATTTTGATTCTTCCAATCCAAGAACATGGTATATCTCTCCATTGGTTTGTGTCATCTTTGATTTCTTTCATCAGTGTCTTATAGTTTTCTGAGTACAGGTATTTACCTCCTTAGGTAGGTTTATTCCTAGGTATTTGATTCTTTTTGTTGCAATTGTGAATGGGATTGTTCCTTTTATTTTTTTTTTGCAGTACGCGGGCCTCTCACTGCCATGACCTCTCCTGTTGCGGAGCACAGGCTCCGGACGCACAGGCTCAGTGGCCATGGCTCACAGGCCCAGCCGTTCCGCGGCATGTGGGGTCTTCCCGGACCGGGGCACGAACCCGTGTCCCCTGCATGGGCAGGCAGACTCTCAACCACTGCGCCACCAGGGGAGCCCAAGGGATTGTTTCTTAATTTCTCTTTCTGATCTTCCATTGTTAGTGTATAGGAATGCAGGTGATTTCTGTGCTTTAATTTTGTATCCTGCAACTTTACCAAATTCATTGATTAGCTCTAGTAGTTTTCTGGTGGCATCTTCAGGATTTTCTGTGTATAGTATCATGTAATCTGCAAACAGTGACAGTGTTACTTCTTCTTTTCCAGTTTCAATTCCTTTTATTTCTTTTTCTTCTCTGATTGCTGTGGCTAGGACTTCGAAAACTACGTTGAATAATTGTGGTGAGAGTGGACATCCTTGTCTTGTTCCTGATCTTAGAGGAAATGCTTTCAGTTTTTCACCATAGAGAATGATGTTTGCTGTGGGTTTGTCATATATGGCCTTTATTATGTTGAGGTAGGTTCCCTCTGAGCCCACTTTCTGGAGAGATTTTATCATAAATGGATGTTGAATTTTGTAAAAATCTTTTTCTTCATCTATTGAGATGATCATATGGTTTTTTCCTTCTAATTTGTTACTATGGTGATTCACATTGATTTCCATAGATTGAAGAATCCTTGCATAATGGGATAAATCCCCCTTGATCATGGTGTATGAGCCTTTTAATGTGTTCTTGGGTTCTCTTTGCTAGTATTTTTTTAAGGTGTTTTTCATCTATATTCATCAATGCTATTGGTCTGTAATTTTCTTTTTTTGTAGTATCTTTGTCTGGTTTTGGTATCAGGGTGATGGTGGCCTTGTAGAATGAGTTTGGGAGTGTTCCTTCCTCTGCAATTTTTTCGAAGAGTTTGAGAAGGGTGGGTGTTAGCTCTTTTCTAAATGTTTGATAGAATTCGCCTGTGGAGCCATCTGGTCCTGGGCATTGTATGTTGGAAGATTTTTTTTTATCACAGTTTCAATTTCATTACTTGTGATTGGTCTGTTCATATTGTCTATTTCTTCCTGGTTCAGTCTCGGAAGGTTATACCTTTCTAAGAATTTGTCCATTTCTTCCACGTTGTCCATTTATTGGCATAGAGTTGCTTGTAGTAGTCTCTCATGATGCTTTGTATTTCTGTGGTGTCCGTTGTAACTTCTCCTTTTTCATTTCTAATTTTATTGATTGAGTCCTCTTCCTCTTTTTCTTGATGAGTCTGGCTAAAGTTTTATCAATTTTGTTTATCTTCTCAAAGAACCAGCTTTTAGTTTTATTGATCTTTGAAATTGTTTTCTTTGTTTCTACTTCATTTATTTCTGTTGTGATCTTTATGATTTCTTCTACTAAATTTGGGTTTTGTTTGTTCTTCTTTCTCTAGTTCCTTTAAGGTGAAACTTTAGATTGTTTATTTGAGATTTCTCTTGTTTCTTGACGTAGAATTGTGTTGCTATAAGCTTCCCCTTTAGAATTGCTTTTGCTGCATCCCATAGGTTTTGGTTTGTCGTGTTTTTATTCTCATTTGTCTGTAGGTATTTTTTAATTTCCTTTTTGTTTTCTTCAGTGATCTCTTGGTTATTTAGTAGCGTATTGTTTAGCCTTCATGTGTTTGTGTTCTTTACATTTTTTCCCCTGTAATTGATTTCTCATCTCATAGTGTTGTAGTCAGAAAAGATGCTTGATATTTCAATTTTCTTAAATTTACTGAGGTTTGATTTGTGACCCAAGATATAATCTATCCTGGAGAATGTTGCATGTGCACTTCAGAAGACAGTAAATTCTGTTGTTTTGGGATCGAATGTCCTATAAATAGCAATTAAATCTATCTGGTCTGTTGTGTCATTTAAACCTTGTGTTTCTTTATTAATATTTTGTCTGGATGATCTGTGCATTGGTGAAAGTGAGGTATTAAAGCCCCCCACTATTATTGTGTTACTGTTGATTTCCTCTTTTATAACTGTTAGCATTTGCCTTATATATTGAGGTGCTCCTATTTTGGGTGAATATATATATATATATATATATATATATTTATTTATTTATTTATTTATTTTTTTACATCTTTATTGGAGTATAATTGCTTTACAATGGTGTGTTGCTTTGTGCTTTATAACAAAGTGAATCAGTTATACATATACATATGTTCCTGTATGTCTTCCCTCTTGCGTCTCCCTCCCTCTCGCCCTCCCTATCCCACCCCTCTAGGTTGTCACAAACCACCGAGCTGATCTCCCTGTGCTCTGCAGCTGCTTCCCACTAGCTATCTATTTTATGTTTGGTAGTGTATACATGTCCAGGCCACTCTCTCGCTTTGTCACAGCTTACCCTTCCCCCTTCCCATATCCTCAAGTCCATTTTCTGGTAGGTTTGTGTCTTTATTCCTGTCTTACCCCTAGGTTCTTCATGACAATTTTTCTTCTTAAATTCCATGTATATGTGTTAGCATACAGTATTTGTCTTTCTCCTTCTGACATACTTCACTCTGTATGAGAGACTCTAGGTCCATCCACCTCTTTACAAATAGCTCAATTTTGTTTTTATGGCTGAGTAATATTCCATTGTATATATGTGCCACATCTTCTTTATCCATTCATCCAATGATGGGCACTTAGGTTGTTTCCATCTCCTGGCTATTGTAAATAGAGCTGCAATGAACATTTTGGTACATGACTGTTTTTGAATTATGGTTTTCTCACGGTATATGTCCAGTAGTGGGATTGCTGGGTCATATGGTAGTTATATTTGTAGTTTTTTAAGGAAGCTCCATACTGTTCTCCATAGTGCCTGTACCAATTCACATTCCTACCAGCAGTGCAAGAGTGTTCCCTTTTCTCCACACCCTCTCCAGCATTTATTGTTTCTAGATTTTTGATGATGGCCATTCTGACTGGTGTGAGATGATATCTCATTGGAATTTTGATTTGCATTTCTCTAATGATTAATGATGTTGAGCATTCTTTCATGTGGTTGTTGGCAGTCTGTATATCTTCTTTGGAGAAATGTCTATTTAGGTCTTCTGCCCATTTTTGGATTGGGTTGTTTGTTTTGTTGTTATCAAGCTGCATGAGCTGCGTATAAATATTGGAGATTAATCCTTTGTCAGTTTCTTCATTTGCAAATATTTTCTCCCATTCTGAGGGTTGTCTTTTGGTCTTGTTTATGGTTTCCTTTGCCATGCAAATGCTTTGAAGTTCCATTAGATCCCATTTGTATATTTTTCTTTTTATTTCCATTTCTCTAGGAGGTGGGTCAAAAAGGATCTTGTAGTGATTTACGTCATAGAGTGTTCTGTCTGTTTTCCTCCAAGAGTTTTATAGTTTCTGCCCTTACATTTAGGTCTTTAATCCATTTTGAGCTTACTTTTTGTATGGTGTTAGGGAGTGATCTGATCTCATACTTTTACATGTACCTGTCCAGTTTTCCCAGCACCACTTATTGAAGAGGCTGTCTTTTCTCCACTGTACATTCCTGCCTCCTTTATCAAAGATAAGGTGACCATATGTGCGTGGGTTTATCTCTGGGCTTTCTATCCTGTTTGATTGATCTATATTTCTGTTTTTGTGCCAGTACCATACTGTCTTGATTATTGTAGCTTTGTAGTATAGTCTGAAGTCAGGGAGCCTGGTTCCTCCAGCTCCGTTTTTCGTTCTCAAGATTGATTTGGCTATTTGGGGTCTTTTGAGTTTCCATACAAATTGTGAAATTTTTTGTTCTAGTTCTGTGAAAAATGTCAGTGGTAGTTTGATAGCGATTGCATTGAATCTATAGATTGCTTTGGGTAGTAGAGTCATATTCACAGTGTTGATTCTTCCAATCCAAGAACATGGTATATCTCTCTGTCTATTTGTATCATCTTTAATTTCTTTCATCAGTGTCTTATAGTTTTCTGCATACAGGTCTTTTGTCTCTTTAGGTAGGTTTATTCCTAGATATTTTATTCTTTTTGTTGTAATGGTAAATGGGAGTGTTTCTTGATTTCACTTTCATATTTTTCATCATTAGTGTATAGGAATGCCAGAGATTTCTGTGCATTAATTTTGTATCCTGCTACTTTACCAAATTCATTAATTAGCTCTAGTAGTTTTCTGGTAGCATATTTAGGATTCTTTATGTATAGTATCATGTCATCTGCAATCAGTGACAGCTTTACTTCTTCTTTTCCGATTTAGATTCCTTTTATTTCTTTTTCTTTTCTGACTGCTGTGGCTAAAAGTTCCAAAACTATGTTGAATAAGAGGGGTGAGAGTGGGCAACCTTGTCTTGTTTGTGACCTTAGTGGAAATGCTTTCAGTTTTTCACCATTGAGGATGATGTTGGCTGTGGGTTTGTTATATATGGCTTTTATTGTGTTGAGGAAAGTAATCTCTCATGATCCTTTGTATTTCTGCAGTGTCAGTTGTTACTTCTCCTTTTTCATTTCTAATTCTATTGATTTGAGTCTTCTCCCTTTTTTTCTTGATGAGTCTGGCTAATGGTTTATGAATTTCATTTATCTTCTCAAAGAACCAGCTTTTAGTTTTATTGATCTTTGTTATCGTTTCCTTCATTTCTTTTTCATTTATTTCTGAACTGATTTTTATGATTTCTTTCCTTCTGCTAACTTTGGGGTTTTTTTGTTCTTCTTTCTGGTTGTTTATTCGAGATGTTTCCTGCTTCTTAAAGTAGGATTGTATTGCTATAAACTTCCCTCTTAGAACTGCTTTTGCTGCATCCCATAGGTTTTGGGTTGTCGTGTCTCCATTGTCATTTGTTTCTAGGTATTTTTTGATTTCCTCTTTGACTTCTTCTGTGATGACTTCATTATTAAGTAGTGTATCGTTTAGCCTCCATGTGTTTGTATTTTTTACAGATCTTTTCCTGTAATTGAAATCTAGTCTCATAGCATTGTGGTTGGAAAAGATACTTGACACAATTTCAGTTTTCGTAAATTTACCAAGGCTTGATTTTTGACCCAAGATATGATGTATCCTGGAGATTGTTCTATGAGCACTTGAGAAAAATGTGTATTCTGTTGTTTTTGGATGGAATGTCGTATAAATATCAATTAAGTCCATCTTGTTTAACGTATCATTTAAAGCTTGTGTTTCCTTATTTATTTTCATTTTGGATGATCTGTCCATTGGTGAAAGTGGGGTGTTAAAGTCCCCTACTGTGAATGTGTTACTGTCGATTTCCCCTTTTATGGCTGTTAGTATTTGCCTTACGTATTGAGGTGCTCCTATGTTGGGTGCATAAATATTTACAATTGTTATATCTTCTTCTTGGATTGATCCCTTGATTATTATGTAGTGTCCTTCTTTGTCTCTTCTAATAGTCTTTATTTTAAAGTCTATTCTGTCTGGTATGAGAATTGCTACTCCTGCTTTCTTTTGGTTTCCGTTTGCATGGAATATCTTTTTCCATCCCCTTACTTTCAGTCTGTATGTGTCTTTAAGTCTGAAGTGGGTCTCTTGTAGACAGTATATATATGGGTTTTGTTTTTGTATCCGTTCAGCCAATCTGTGTCTTTTGGTGGGAGCATTTAGTCCTTTTACATTTAAGGTAATTATTGATATGTATGTTCCTATTCCCATTTTCTTAATTGTTTTGGGTTCATTATTGTAGGTCTTTTCCTTCTCTTGTGTTTCTTGCCTAGAGAAGTTCCTTTAGCATTTGTTGTAAAGCTGGTTTGGTGGTGCTGAACTCTCTCAGCTTTTGGTTGTCTGTAAACGTTTTAATTTCTCCATCAAATCTGAATGAGATCCTTGCTGGGTAGAGTAATCTTGGTTGCACGTTTTCCTCCTTCATCACTTTAAATATGTCTTGCCACTCCCTTCTGGCTGGCAGAGTTTCTGCTGAAAGATCAGCTGTTAACCTTATGGGGATTCCCTTGTGTGTTATTTTTCCCTTGCTGCTTTTAATATGTTTTCTTTGTATTTAATCTTTGACAGTTTGATTAATATATGTCTTGGCATATTTCTCCTTGGATTAATCCTGTATGGGACTCTCTGTGCTTCCTGGACTTGATTAACTATTTCCTTTCCCATATTAGGGAAGTTTTCAACTATAATCTCTTCAAATATTTTCTCAGTCCCTTTCTTTTTCTCTTCTTCTTCTGGAACCCCTATAATGTGAATGTTTGTGGGTTTAATGTTGTCCCAGGGGTCTCTGAGACTTTTCTCAGTTCTTTTCACTCTTTTTTCTTTATTCTGCTCTGCAGTAGTTACTCCCACTATTTTATCTTCCTGGTTACTTATCCGTTCTTCTGCCTCAGTTATTCTGATATTGATCCCATCTAGAGTATTTTTAATTTCATTTATTGTGTTGTTCATCGTTGCTTGTTTCCTCTTTAGTTCTTCTAGGTCCTTGTTAAATGTTTCTTGCATTTTGTCTATTCTGTTTCCAAGATTTTGAATCATCTTTACTATCATTTTTCTGAATTCTTTTTCAGGTAGACTGCCTATTTCCTCTTCATTTGTTAGGTCTGTTGGGTTTGTTATCTTGCTTGCCCATCTGCTGTGTGTTCTTCTGTCCTCTCATTTTGCTTATCTTATTGTGTTTGGGGTCTCCTTTTTGCAGGCTGCAGGTGCGTAGTTCCCCATTTTTTTGGTGTCTGTCCCCAGTGGTTAAAGTTGGTTCAGTAGATTGTGTAGGCTTCCTGGTGGAGGGGACTAGTGCCTTTGTTCTGGTGGATGAGGCTGGATCTTGTCTTTCTGGTGGGCAGGTCCACGTCTGGTGGTGTGTTTTGGGGTTTCTGTGGACTTATTATGATTTTAGGCAGCCTCTCTGCTAATGGGTGGGGTTGTGTTTCTGTCTTGCTTGTTGTTTGGCATAGGGTGTCCAGCACTGTAGCTTGCTGGTCATTGAGTGAAGCTGGGTGCTGGTGTTGAGATGGAGATCTCTGGGAGATTTTTGCCGTTAGATATTATGTGGAGCTGGGACGTCTCTTGTGGACCAGTGTCCTGAAGTTGGCTCTCCCACCTCAGAGGCACAGCACTGACTCCTGGCTGCAGCACCAAGAGCCTTTCATCCACACAGCTCAGAATAAAAGGGAGAAAAAGGAGAGAGAGAGAGAGAGAGAGAGAGAGAGAGAGAGAGCGAGAGAGAAAGAGGGAGAGAGGGAGAGAGAGAGAAAGAAAGGAGGGAGGGAGGAGGGGAGGAAGGAAGGAGGGAAGGAGTGAAGAAAGAAAGAAAGGAAGATAAAATAAAGTAAGGTAATATAAAATAAAGTTATTAAAATAAAAAATAATTTTTAAGAAAAAATATTTAAAAAACAAAACAAAACAAAAACGGACAGATAGAACCCTAAGAAAAATGGTGGAAGCAAAGCTATACGGACAAGATCTCACACAGAAGCATACACATACACACAAAAGGAGGAAAAGGGGAAAAAAATCATAAATCTTGCTCCCAAAGTCCACCTCCTCAATTTGGGATGATTCGTTGTCTATTCAGTATTCCACAGATGCAGGGTTCATCAAGTTGATTGTGGAGCTTTAATCAGCTGCTTCTGAGGCTGCTGGGAGAGATTTCCCTTTCTCTTCTTTATTCTCACAGCTCCCGGGGCTCAGTTTTGGATTTGGCCCCGCCTCTGCGTGTAAGTCTCTGGAGGGCGTCTGTTCTTTGCTGAGACATGACGGGGTTAAAGGAGCAGGTGCTTCGGGACTCTGGCTCACTCAGGACGGGGGGAGGGAGGGGTACGGAGTGCGGGGCGAGCCTGCGGCGTCAGAGGTCGGCGTGACGTTGCACCAGCCTGAGGTGTGCCGTGCGTTCTTCCGGGGGAATTGTCCCTGGATCCCGGGAACCTGGCATTGGCGGGCTGCACAGACTCCCTGGAAGGGGGTTGTGGATAGTGACCTGTGCTCGCACACAGGCTTCTTGGTGGTGGCAGCAGCAGCCTTAGTGTCTCACGCCCGTCTCTGGGGTCCGCGCTGTTAGTCGCGGCTCATGCCCGTCTCTGGAGCTCCTTTAAGCAGCGCTCTTAATCCCCTCTTCTCGAGCACCAGTAAACAAAGAGGGAAGAAAAAGTCTCTTGCCTCTTCGGCATGTCC
Organism: Lipotes vexillifer; assembly: GCF_000442215.2. NCBI lineage: Eukaryota > Metazoa > Chordata > Mammalia > Artiodactyla > Lipotidae > Lipotes > Lipotes vexillifer. The sequence goes on from NW_006792683.1 coordinate 892,079, forward strand.
AGACTTTTCCCCATACTCCTGCCCGGCTAGCCGTGGCGCACTAACCCCCTTCAGGCTGTGTTCACCCTGCCAGCCCCAGTCCTCTCCCTGTGCTGCGACTGAAGACCGAGCCTCAGCTCCCAGCCCCGCCTGCCCCTCCGGGTGAGCAGACAAGCCTCTCGGGCTGGTGAGCGCCGGTCGGCGCCGATCCTCTGTGCGGGAATCTCCCCGCTTTGCCCTCCGCGCCCCTGTGGCTGTGCTGTCCTCCGCGGCTCCGAAGCTCCCCGCTCCGCCTCCCGCAGTCTCTGCCCGCGAAGGGGCTCCTAGTGTGTGGAGACCTTTCCTCCTTCACAGCTCCTTCCCACTGGTGCAGGTGCCGTCCCTATCCTTTTGTCTCTGTTTTTTCTTTTTTTCTTTTGCCCTACCCAGGTACGTGGGGACTTTCTTGCCTTTTGGGAGGTCTGAGGTCGGTCTTCTGCCAGCATTCAGTAGGTGTTCTGTAGGAGTCGTTCCATGTGTAGTTGTACTTCTGGTGTATCTGTGGGGAGGGAGGTGATCTCCACGTCTTACTCTTCTGCCATCTTCCCCTGGTCCCCTTGGGTGCATATATATTTATAATTTTTATATCTTCTTCTTGGATTGATCCCATGATCATTTTGTAATGTCCTTCCTTGTCTCTTGTAATATTCTTTATTTTAAAATCCATTTTATCTGATATGAGTATTGCTACTCCAGCTTTCTTTTGATTGCTGTTTACATGGAATGTCTTTTTCCATCCCTTCGCTTTCAGTCTGTACGTGTCCCTAGGTCTGAAGTGGGTCTGTTTTGGACAGCATATATATGGGTCTTGTTTTTGTATCCATTCAGCAAGCCTGTGTCTTTTGGTTGGAACATTTATTCCATTCATATTTAAGGTGATTATCGATATGTATGTTCCTGTTACCATATTCTTAATTCTTTTAGGTTTGTTTTTGTAGGTGTTTTTCTTCTCTTGTGTTTCCCACTTAGAGAAGTTCCTTCAGCATTTGTTGTAAAGCTGGTTTGATGGTGCTGAATTGTCTTAGCTTTTGCTTGTCTGTAAAGCTTTTGATTTCTCCATCAAATCTGAAGGGGTCTTTGCCAGGTACAGTAATCTCGGTTGTCGGTTCTTCCCTTTCATCACTTTGAACATATTGTGCCACTCCCTTCTGGCTTGTAGAGTTTCTGGTGAGAAATCAGCTGTTAACCTTATGGGAGTTCCCTTATAAGTTATTTGTTGTTTTTCCCTTGTTGCTTTTGATAGTTTTGGTTTGTCTTTAATTTTTGTCAATTTGATAACTATGTGTCTTTGTCTTTTCTCCTTGAGCTTATCCTGCCTGTGACTCTCTGCACTTCCTGGACTTGAGTGGCTATTTCCTTTCCCATGTTAGGGAAGTTTTCAACTATAATCTCTTCAAATATTTTCTCACGTCTTCTCTCTCTCTTCTCCTTCTGGGACTCCTATGATGCGAATGTTGGTATGTTTAATGTTGTTCCAGAGGTCTCTTAGGCTGTCTTCATTTCTTTTCTTTATTCTCTTCTGTGGCAGTGAATTCCAGCATTCTGTCTTCCAGGTCACTTATCCGTTCTTCTGCCTCAGTTATTCTGCTACTGATTCCTTCTAGTGTGTTTTTCATTTCAGTTATTGTATTGTTCATCTCTGTTTGTTCTTTAATTCTTCTAGGTGTTTGTTCTTTAATTTGTCTAGGTCTTTTTTAAACATTTCTTGCATCTTCTTGATCTTTTCCTCCATTCTTTTTCTGAGGTCCTGGATCATCTTCACTATCTTTATTCTTAATTCTTTTTATGGAAGTTTGCCTATCTCCAATTCATTTAGTTGTTTTTCTGGGGTTTTATCTTGTTCCTTCATCTGGTACATATTCCTCTGCCTTTTCATTTTGTCCATCTTTCTGTGAATGTGGTTTTCATTCCATCAGCTACAGGACTGTAGTTCTTGCTTCTGCTGCCTGCCCTCTGGTGGATGAGGCTATGTAAGAGGCTTGAGCAAAGCTTCCTGATGGGAGGGACTGGTGGTGGGTAGAGCTGGGTGTTGCTCTTGTGGGAAGAGCTCATTAAAAGTTTAATCTGCTTGTCTGCTGATGGATGGGGCTGAATTCCCTCCCTGTTGGTTGTTTGGCCTGATGTGACCCATTGCTGGAGCCTACAGGCTCTTTGGTGTGGCTAATGGCGGATTCCAGGAGGGCTCATGCCAAGCAGTACTTCCCAGAACTTCTGCTGCCAGTGTCCTTGTTCCTGTGATGAGCCACAGCCATCCCCTGCCTCTTCAGGAGACCCTCCAACGCTAGCTGGTAGGTCTGGTTTAGTCTCCTGTGGGGTCACTGTTCCTTCCCCCGTGTCCTGTCCTGATATGCACACTACTTTTTGTGTGCCCTCCAAGAGTGGAATCTTTGTTTCCCCCAGTCCTGTTGAAGTCCTGCAGTCAAATCCCACCAGCCTTCAAAGTCTAATTCTCTGGGAATTCCTCCTCCCGTTGCCAGACCCCCAGGTTGGGAAGCCTGACGTGAGCCTCAGAACCTTCACTGCTGTGGGTGGACTTCTGTGGTATAATTGTTCTCCAGGTTTGTGTGTCACCCACCCAGCGGTTGTGGGATTTGATTTTATTGTGATTGCGACCCTCCTACCATCTCATTTTGGCCTTGCCTTTGTCTTTGGAAGTGGAGTGTCTTTTTTGGTGAGTTCCAGTGTCTTCCTGCTGATGCTTGTCCAGCAGTTAGTGATTCCTGTGCTCTTTCAAGAGGGATTGAGCACACGTCCTTCTACTCTGCCATCCACAAAACTTCTTTTAGTGTTAAAATTACAAAGAATTTTCTTTTATGAATTTATAGAAATTTACATTCCAAAGCTTCTAGAGAAGAGTCTCTAATATTTATACATTTGTTTTCATTGAAATGTAAATAATTATAAATAATTGTATCTGAGAATTACTATTAACTGCTAAAATTAAGTCTCTGAGAAATTCCCAAAAGAACTCAGGCTTTAGCTTTTACAAAGAAGCTCTTAAAACCGTTGTTCTGAAGAAAAATTTCCCCTGCTAGACTACTGTTACTCACTTTCCTTGCTCATTCAAAGTTCAGTTTTGTAGTCAGTCAGCAATGAACCATTTTAATTTGGTCACGTTGTCTAAACATACAAAGATGCCAGACAAAGGAATAAATATTTGTTTGTATCTAAATAGTTTCAAATTAGTGAATTAGGGTTTTATTTATTTAACTTGTTAAAGTTAACAATTGGCAATGTATTCATTGTTTTTCTAAAATTGTATTCCAATTTCACACACCTGTCTTTTCACAAAGGGGACTTCAGTTTGAAGTTAAACTACATGCATTAAAACTATAATTAAACCCCAAACCTCACTTTGACAAATAATCATCCTATTAAAATAATGACACATTTGCTGTTTCTTCTCCATTTCTGGTAAAAACTTAGTCAGGAAACAGAAAATATATATATAATACATAGAATGACTTTCTTTAAAAAAATCACTGTCTAAGAAGTGCACAAAAAGTGTGGCTTTGGAAATATTTCCTCTAAGAATCTAGCTACATTAAAAATAATGGTATATATTATTATATTATTTCTTGTCCAAGACTTTCTGATGCGATTCCTGTATTACAACTTCAACTGATAACCTAGGACCTGGAGAGAATAAGTATTTTATCATTACTGAGTCACTTTTAGTTTCTTCTACTTTGCTTTCAAAAAAAGAGGGAGTAAAATTTTAAAGGTCATCTCACATGAAGCGGCAAACAGCAAAATTGCAGAATATTGATGCACACAGAAACAGACAACAAATTTCAAGGAGCTTTTGATGACAGAAGCAAGTAGTCCTGTAGTCAACATAAATTGGTGGTGAAAGGTTGAGATCTTTGATCATGATCACAAAGGAAAACCTAGAATAAATGTGGCAGAATAGAAAATATCTGAGGCACTTTACAGGACTCTATTCCTCTGTAATGTTGGAAGATGCTCAAATCGGTGTCTGAATCCTTGATTTCATTTGCTGGTTACCTTTAACTTCCTCGAGTCCTCTATGAATGTAACAAAGCACTTAGGTGAACAGTCCTGCCACCAGATTTTCTGCATGTTGCCTGTTTACATCACTCTTTGTCATTAAATCTTTAATCTCCAGGAATAAGCTAATTTGCTGCCGCTACTAGCTCATACCTGCTATCTTTACCTTTAGAGGAATGAAAATCAGGAGGAGAATTGCCAGGGTCTCCCTAAAAAAGTCTCCATATCTGCCATTCTTTCCCAGGATATAAGAAGTGACTGTCTTGAATGTGATATGCTTATCATAGCAAGTTTGTTGAAATGATTCTGAAAAACTGGGACACTCCCCATGTCATCATAGCACCTATGTATTGAAAAAAGTAAACAGGGATTTCTGAATGCTTGCTTTCCCGAACAAATTGATTTGGTATCTACTCTAATAGCTGGAGACCGTGGTGGCCCCAGATCCTTAATAGAAAATCTGAGGCCCAGCAGATATCCTCAAGTCCTATGGAGTCTGGCCTTCTTGACTTCCAATTGATTTTTTTTAATCATTGATTTTTTTGCTACCTTTTAGTTGTATTATGCTCTTTC
>NW_006792683.1:896690-905930 GCF_000442215.2 Lipotes vexillifer
GTGTTCATCCAAATTACAAAATGTATCATTGACTTATCAATGTCTAATATTAATGGATAATTTTACTCTCTTCCTGGGTAATAGAAGCTGCTTAGAACACTTAACTTCATTTACGTAGTTCCTTATGTACATATTATTATTTTTTAATGGATCACTGTTTATTGACATTTACTCACGTTTACAACTTTCTTTTCTTTTTATTCTTTTTGTATTTTTGAGCCCTTGATTTCCAGCCATCATTTCCCTTTTCTCTGGAGGAAGTCAGTGAGAATTTAACAACATATTGGATAGTCAAAGAGACAATTAGTGAACTGAAAACATACTTTGCAGATTCCTTTGGATGCAGGTTTCCTAATGGTGAACTCTTTCAATTTTTTATTCATCTGAAAGTGATTTTATTTTTGCTAGTTACAAATTCTAGGTTAGCAGTTTCTTTCTGACTTCCATTGATGCTGTTCAGAAGTCACCTGTCAGTCTACTGTTATTCTCTTGAAGGTGGGTTGCTCTGGCTGCACTGAAGAATTTTTTTGGTTTTATCCAATTTCACTATGATCTGTTTAGGTATGGCTTTCCTTTTATTTATTCTGTTTGGGATTTATCTGGATTCCTAAATTGGAAGACAGATATTTTTCATGAGTTTTGGAAAATTCTAGGCTAAAATCTCCACAAAAATGACCAGTGCCCGGGCTTCCCTGGTGGCGCAGTGGTTGAGAGTCCGCCTGCCGATGCAGGGGACACGGGGTCGTGCCCCGGTCCGGGGAGATCCCACATGCTGCGGAGCAGCTGGGCCCGTGAGCCATGGCCGCAGGGCCTGCGCGTCCGGCGGCCGTGCAGTGAGAGGCCCGCGTACCACAAAAAAAAAAAAAAAAAAAAAAAAGACCAGGGCCCATTCTTATTCTTCTAGATGCCAGAACTTAAGGATTTCTCATGGAATTCTGAGTCTTTTACATTCTCTTCCATGTCTTCCATCTTTTTCTTGTATGCTGCATGCTGGGGAGTGTCTTCTGACCTATTTTCAGTTCACTAACTGTCTCTTCCACTGTCCAGTATATTGTTAAATTCCATTGAATTCTTAATTTTTTATTATTTATTTATTTTTGCGGTACACAGGCCTCTCACTGTTGTGGCCTCTCCCGTTGCGGAACACAGGCTCCGCGGCCATGGCTCACGGGCCCAGCCGCTCCGCGGCATGTGGGATCTTCCTGGACCAGGGCACGAACCCGTGTCCCCTGCATCAGCAGGCGGACTCTCAACCACTGCACCACCAGGGAAGCCCTGAATTCTTAATTTTTAAATGGATTTTTCCATTGTAGAATTTAAATTTGTTTCTTTTTTAAAACTGCGAAGTCACTTTTTATAGTTGTTAGTTCCTTCCCTGCTGAAATTTTCACAGCTTATTTTTCTTCTCCTTGAAAACGTTAAGCATAGTTTTACTGTATATGATAATGCCTGACTATTTTGGTTATTTTTATCACTGTTGGTTCTTGCTCATTGCATCTTTTCTCTTCATGCTTTGGTGTATGCTGGGCATTGTGTTTGAAAAAGTATTTGTTGAAATAATTTGAGACTTAGGATGATATTCTCTTCCTCCGGGTACTGACAATCTAGAGTGTTCTCAGGCAGTCTCACAGCCTGAGATTTCATAGGCTATTGATATTTTAAAAAGAAGTGAGTCTACCATCTGCACAAGGTTGAGTTATTTTTGTTTTATCACTATTCTCAGGGTGTAGCCCTTTGGGGGCCCCAATTCCCAGTATTGGGTGAGCCCTGAACTCTGACTTTTCCCCTTAGCTCTAAGAGGCTATCAAAGCACATATCAGCTACCTCTTCCAGGTCAGCCAGTGATCACAGGGCAAACCTTTTCTCAAGTGTTGGATTTTTGTCCTGTAGTTCCTTATTGTCTTGATATATCTTTGATGCTTTTAAGAAGATTTTTAAATAATATATTTAATCAAGCTTTTGTGTTTTTTTTTCCCCAGAGTGTGGTTAGATTTGGTTAAACTACTCAGTCTTTCATTACCTAAAGCAGAAATCTCCTCATACCTTTCATTCCATATTCTTGGTTTCCCTTTCTTTCTTCCTCCCTCTCTCTCTCCCTCCCTCTCTTCCTCCTTCCTTCCTTCCTCTTTTAAAATATGGCTGGAGTACTTTTTTCAAAAGAGTACATGGCAGGTAAACCTTCAGAATTCTTGCATGTCATTTTTTTGCTTTCATATTTGATTAGTAGTTTGATTATGTATAGAATTGTTGATATAAAGTCATATTTTTCAGAATTTTGCAGGCTTTATTTCACTTTTTTCAGCATTTATTCTTGCTAATGAGACTAATACAATGCCATCCTGTTTCTGCTTCCTTTCTGTTTATGGGAAGTCTCCTGTTTCTTGGGAAAGTAGCACTAGAAAAGTCCTCTTAATATAAATCTATTTAAATTGGATTGCTTGGGGGATACCATTTTCTGATAAAAAAAGATGGTAGAATGATATGATATCTTCCAAGTTCATACTTCACTTTCCTGCACAATCATAAAGATAGTAATTTCTGCAAAAATATTTCAAGACTTCCCTACAAGGGCCTGTCTTAAATTCTTTGATTTTTAAATGAATCTCCCTTGATGACCCTTTCTTATTTACCATTCTCCTGGTTGGTTTTCTCCTCATCCATCCTAAACTGATCTAACTCTGCTAAAATTCTCATTTAGCAGTAGCTTTGTTGGTAACTCAAGTCACCAACACTTTTATCAACCCTATGAAATCGAACATCTTTTCAAGGTTTGCAATTTTACTTTAAAGTCAATTTATGCTATATATTTATTATTATACATTTATTAAATATCTATGGCTTACATATTTTAATCATATATTTATTAAAAATTCAATGAAATTGACCAAAATAGACTCTGATGTGATTGGTGAGGACAGATGTCAGTGTGATATGGGATGAGTATTTGAATCAGGACTAATTTTACAAGTGGCCAGTCGAATAATGAATATTTTTGAGCCATGACTGCTTCCCTATGCAATCTCATGGCTGTAAGAACTCAGATAATGAATACATCAAACAATAGGGAACTTCCATAGCCATTTCCTGGAAGTTTCTGGCATATCCTCTTTATCTTTGGTGTGTTATGAAATTTCATGGCGATATTTCTAGGTTTTGATCTTTCTCTTCATTCTGCTCAGCATTCGCTTTTCTCAGAGTGAAGCCAGGTGTCTTCAGTGCTGGAACATTTGCTTCTTTGCTTTTGTTTCATCTGACAGTATGATTCGTCTACTTGCCATTTTCTAAAGATTTTAATAAATCTCTGGTCTGCTGATGGCTCTCTTTCCCCTTTTTAGTGCTGCTCTGTGCTTGCTAGCTTCTGTATTTCTTGATTGTATTTTTTACAGACATTTTTGAGGAAGAGAAGGTAAGTATCTATGTAAATAGTCTATTATATAGAACTGGAAGCATCAGGATTATTTATGTTAGATACAGAGTGCTTTATTGAATGGAAATCTCATTCTCCATATCTATATCTATATCTATATCTACATCTACATAGATATCCCCATACCAAATCCCTATTACTGGATATTTAGGTTGTTTATAATTCCTTAAAATTATTTTTAAAATGCTTCCCATTAATTTTTGAGATTTCTGATTTTAAAATCTCCCTTTTCTCTGGATGCACATAAAAATTTCTACAAACAAAATATTATTTTAACTAGAATAAATTTATGTTCTATATCAAACAAATATTCCATTCTTTCTGAATGGGATAACCATTTGAGCACTATTTAGAAGAGACTGTCTTCTTTGGGGCCAAATAAGAAGATTGCATGTGAAGGGCTTTTGACAGCCCATCTGAAGAGGCATGAATACTCAGAGGCCTCTATTTTCCAATACAGTGCAAACTCAGCCTAAAGGAGAGAATGGTATAACTGCAGACACTGAGAGGCTTACATGCTAAAGGCAACTAAGTTTTCCCTTTTCCTTAGGGTTTGGCAGTCATCCTCAGGAACAGTTGAAAAGGGAGCAAAGAGAGACATTCTGTATTAGGGCGAGTTGAAACCAAATGTCAGTAATAGGGGTTTTTGGCTGCCTATTAGGAAAGAGACATATTTTAAGATATTATGTATGGATAAAATAAATGTTTTGAATATGAGCCCCAAATCTGTTATACTAAACAATGTAACATTGGTTCAGTTTCTGAAGTTTTTCATCATTGATTTGCACAACAGAAAAATGAGCCTGAAAGTATATGTTGTTCTAATGATAAGGTCTTGTTGGTGTTAATGACTAAGCTGCTGAAATCTTTATTAATGGAGTGACATTCAGAGCTCAGATATTTTAAAAATAGCACCAGGACTTATAGAAGGGCTTCTCAATGTGATGTGGAACATTAATCCATAGCATCTGTTCTTTAATTGCTCCACTGCTCCAAATTAATCAGAAGAGTGAATGTACTGAACTTCAAGTTGTAGCTGAGCTCTTTCTCCCAGGAGGAGCTGTAGATGGTGTGTTCCAGGACAAAGAGTGGCCAAGATTTATTCCTTTTTGTCCACAGATAGTCAAAACTCAAAAATGGTATATAAAGAAGGTTTTGTTAAAAGGTCAAAATTACTGTCCCTCTAAATTAATAATTAAAATTATTGAAATTGAGCACAACTCAAGCTTTAATTTTAATTTTTTCTTCAACTTTATTTATTAATAGCTCATGGTTCTCCTGACAATGGCAGATAATTCTGCTTATCTGTTAAGAGGTACCCTTTTGAAGTCTAGTGTCTTATCCTGGAACCAGTGCTATGATTCCCAGAGATGTTCTAACTGTGAGCTGACTCAGGAGTGGAAAGATCTCTAAAGCCACTCTCAGTCAGCTGGCATGAAGTGCAGTGTAAGAAGCTTGGGCTAGGAGTCAAAAGCTCTACGTCTAATCTTGGCTTAGCCACATTCCATCTCATCTGTAAAACGGGATTAATAATGCTAGCTCTGCCTAACTACAAGATTATGAAGAGTAAATAGGACTATGCATGTAAACTGTGTGAAAGCAAGATATTAATATTTTAATATACACTGGGGAATTTCTGGGATCCCACTTGGAGAAAGAGGAAGAAAATGTCTTTTCATCCTCTCCTCTGTTGATAAGTTCCTGGGTGTATTAGTTGGCTGAAGATGCTATAACAAAGTACTATAGACTGAATGGCATAAACAGCAGAAATTTATTTTCTCACAGTTCTGGATGCTAGAAGTCCAGGATCAAGGTTCTGGCAATTCAGTTTCTCGTGTGATCTCTCTTTCTCACTTGCAGATGGCCGCCTTCTCATTATGTCTTCATGTCGCCTTTCATTTTCCATGCTTTTTAGTGTCTCTTCTTAGAAGAGATGCTAATCCTGTCAGATCAGGGCATCACCCTTATGACCTCATTTAACCTTAATTACTTTACTCCAAATACAGCTACACTAGTGGTTTGGGCTTCAACCTATGAATTTAGGGGCAGAGGGACACAAACATTCAGTCTATAACTTTAGGAAAGATTGTATTGATCCAGAACCTATAGAGCCCTCAACCATGGACTCATATATGTCACTGGCTCAGCTGAGCCATCAACAGAGAAAAAATGACCATGTGCTACAGATTTGTTTTCCAGAACCTCTCAATTAGATTGTTCGTGAAGACTCTTCCATTCTTGGCTAGTGCTTGAAAAAAGAACAGAATACTTAAATTTTGAGTTACCACTGCCAAATATTTTCATACAACTTTGGATGTTGTCAAAGCCTTTTGAGAAATATTGGATTCAGAACATCTGTACTAGAGTCATTGCACTTAATTGTTTTTATTGTTCCATTGCAAATTTATTAAATAAGATCAATTACCTACTTTATGTTTGTGGAACCTATGCTCTAAGGACAGAGAAGAAAATGATTCAATTTTAATTTTAATCAAAATAAGGCAGTTACTCTATGTCAGCCATGAAAACACTAGAGAAAGATTTATTCTTTAAAAGTAAAAGGATAAAGGAGGAAATACTGTAAACAATGCATTTTTGGAAAGATGCATGCTTTTAGCCCAGTTAGCTCCATTTGGCATTTATGCCGATACCTTGCATGCTTTAGGATCTTGGAGTGGGGCAGGTGCTGTGATTGAAGTGGCAGTGGACCTGTGTCCTGTCCCAGGGTAAGGGTACAGCTAACAGGGAGCTCATTCTGAGAACGTGGAGTCCCTAAGAAGACAGTGGTTCCAGGAGTATGGGGTATTCATGAATCACAGGTGCTTACTTCTGAGAAGTCTTCTCACAGGCACTGGCATCCTCATGCTTGGCTTAAATTCAGAGCAGGTCCTTGTCTTTGGGAGGAGGATTGTCCTGGGTGAACCTGTCTACTAGTCAGGTTAACAAGGTAAGGAACGGGGCAAAGAGAACAATGTAGAAGCTTAGTGATCAGAACTGGGGCATAAGGTCAGGCTTGATATGAGTAACTTGCTTCTGAGATTGGGAAGGTGAGAGTTTTAATTCCTCCTGGAGAGGTAGAGCACGATGTCAGGAATTTGGGTTTATTCAAAGGCAGTTCTCCTGCTGCTCTCTGGCTAATTTTTAGTTTTTTGTCTTTTCTGGGCTAAGAAGATTGATGTATATTAGCCTCAAATGACAGAGCTATATTTTCTTGGAGAGACTTTTCAACAAACTTTAAATAATTTTATAGTTTCATATAATTTTAGGTGAAAACACTGAGAACTAATGATTTACTCAGGTTCACAAAGCATTTCTAGGAGCAGAGTGACAATTAGAAGACAAATCCATTTTCCTTAATAGAAAATATTAGAAAACAACCATATAGAGACAGATAGTTTTTGCTGTGCTATGCATTATTCAGTCTGGTGAGCATCCTTCTTTGTGTTTCTGAAACAGAATATTAAATGACAGTCTGTCTGGGTTTTGGCTGAAGCCTCAAAGACTGAGAACAAAACAATATTTGCTAAACATCCCCATTCAAAGTGAGGTGCTGGGGCACCTATGTTAGACATGCCAAGGATGTGGTCATGTAGGTATGAAAGCACTGAGTGGATGAAGCACAATTGCTGGGGTCTGAGGTACCCTGCTCCCTTCCCCCATCGTGGAGGAGGATGGCCAGGTGCTTCCTGCTCACCTCAAGCTTGTGGGAGGCAGAGCTTGACAGTGGAGAATTGGGGGCCCAATGGACACATGTCTTCCTCAGGTTTCAGAGCTCTGAGGGTGAGCTGTGCTGGGGGGAAGTCTGCACTTCCACAATGGCAGGGTGGTGGCATTTCCTCTGAAGACCATGCAGAGGAAGGAAACGTCATTTAGAGCCCAGAGATGGTCATACCGTGTGAAGTGTCAGACACAGAAAGGCAAATATCGTATGATATCGCTTATATGTGGAATCTAAAAGAAAGGGTACACATGAACGTATTTACAAAAATGGAAGTAGAGTCACATGTAGAAAACAAACTTATGGTTACCAGGGCATGGGGGGGAATAAATTGGGAGGTTGGGATTGACGTATACACACTACTGTATATAAAATAGAAGGCTAATAAGAACCTGCCATATTGCACAGAGAACTCTACTCAATACTCTGTAATGGCCAAATGGGAAAGGAATCTAAAAAAAAAAAAAAAAAAAAAAGAGTGGATAAAAAAAGGGCAAGTCTTCAAAGGGGCTGCAGATCATGGTGGTGGAGGTTGGCTGTTGAAAGCATTTCGCCAAGAGTCTGTGTGGGGTGGGTCACTGAATGTTGGGGCTGATAGAGGTCGGGGAGAGGCAGTGGAATTATAGGTACCACATCTGTCCTGGGACATGCAACGAGAGGCTTCCAGTGGGGGATTCTGAATTCCTGAGAAATCCACAGAAGCGCCTTGTGAGTGTAAACATCCACTGAGTCTGGAGAACAGCCCTCCCCTCACTCCCAGGGGTTCAGAAGCCATAGAGTGAGAGAGAAGAATGGAAGGCCAGGCAAGGAATTGAAGCAGGTGGTAGCAACCATGCTTGCCTCCCTCACTGTAGGCTTCCTGAGCTGAAGCAGGCTTGAGCTGGGGACAATTTAACTTTGAAGGATGTGCAGGGTTTAATTATTTCTCCAAATTACACTTTTCAGATACTGAAAAAGAAAGTTCTTTTGGCTAAAAGTAACCTGAGGACTTTTTAGTATTTGAGAGCAGTCAGAAAAAAGTTATGAGATTTTACTGATTTCATCCTTTGGCGGAGGTAGAACTAGCCAAGAGAGCAATTTAAAGGAGTGTGTGTGTGTGTGTGTGTGTGTGTGTGTGTGTGTGTGTGTGTGTAAATGGAGGCAGGAGGCAAAGGATAGTAGTGGTACAAATCTATTTACTTAGTTAAGTAAATGATTATACTTCTGTAGCACCCTAGATAAAATCCATCCAGTACCTATCAAGCTATCTTGTTCTTATAGGTAAAATAACCTCACTGTCACTATAAAATAAGCATTCTGAGGATCAATCAGTTCGATGCCTTTTTCTCTTATATATAATATAATGTCATAAAATAGGTGCTCAATAAATATTTGTTGGACGAGCAGCTATTTGAAGGTAGTATCACTTAGGACTTAAGAGCTTAGGTTCTGGTTTTAGAGAAATGTTGGTTCAAATCCCGGCTCCACCATTTGCTAGCTCTGTCCTTTTGGACAATTTTTGTATCTTTCTCTGTGCCTCAGATTCATGTATTTAATATAGATATAATAGTAGCTGTACCTCGCTGGTCTTTTTCAGAACTGCATGAGGTAATGCGATATAAGCACATGGCTTGACATGTTAGGTGCTCTCAATATGTAAATAGACATAGCTTATCATATTTTGTAAACTGTTGCTGCATTTCAGACTTCTTCCATAAGGAACTTGCACTCTGTACAGATATTATTGGTTTGAGTTAAATTTTAGCAAAACTAAATATGTTGCTTTTAAGAGCCAATTAAAATCCTTCCTTCCTTCCTTCCTTCCTCCCTCCCTCCCTCCCTCCCTTTCTTCCTTCTCCCTTCCTCTCTCTCTCCCACCTTCCCTCCCCCCCTTATTTTTCACCATATTACCTTGGGTGAGGTATGGTGAAGCCAAAACAGATCAATAGAGAGAATCCAGAAAGGGTTTTGTAGTTTGTTGGACTCACAGTTCCCTGGGGAGAACACAGCACACCGTGCAGGGCCACTCAGGGAAGAGCTAGGGTCAGCCACAAGGCAGAGGGAGACAGGAGAACTGTGGGCAAGTGCCTTTATACTGCAGTTTCTGAGGGAAAGA
>NW_006792683.1:905978-958026 GCF_000442215.2 Lipotes vexillifer
GAAAGAGTGGGCAAGCACATTTAGGATTGGCTAATGTGAGCAGTGTCAGTAGACTCTGGGGCATAGGGGCTGTCCCTGGTTGTCTGGTACCTGGCCCTGAGGCAATTAGAGCAGGTGTATAGGGGCCAAGAGTGTGAGAGCTGATATTGGAGGTGGTTCAGGGTGTGGGCTTAATTGACTGCTCAAGAAGCAGAAATGACCAGCCTCTAGCCAGGGCCTCAAAACTGGGTCAGGACAGCATTTTAAAACCTGTATCACACTACATAGAGCCAAATGTTAGCAGGTATTGAGGCTGAGGTTTTTGCTAGGTAGGAGAATTCATCCTGTGCACATTGTAAATACTGAGTGCTGCAGATGCACTCCATCAAGTCAAGGCTTGAGCAGCCTAATGCCATTATCCTCAGTTCTCTTTTAATGTGTGAAAATTTCCACCCAAGGGGTGAGCAAAAGGGTTATTGTTACTTCATGTTTGCTTAGCACAGCACATTTGGGAAATGTTTCAGAATATTTTATGAATGAATTCTGAGGTACCTAGAATTTGCAGGTGTGTCTAAAGTATACATATTTATCGAATGTTTTTCCACTAAAACTGTTGAGTTTGGGTAAGCCATAGATTGGCTCATAAATATGGAGCCTTTCAGTTTTTCAAGTCAGAGTCTTCTCTCTGCTGTCCTGCTAGAATATATGTCACCGAGCAAAGGGGGCGTTGAGGAAACATGGAGAGACTATTTTATGCTGTTTTGCTTTTGTTTGTTTCTTTGTTTTGTTTTTTTTTGGAAAAATGAGAGAACAAGAGGAGGTGGAGATGGGGAGTGAAAAATTCAGTAGTGTGTAGATTTGTAATATTTACCAATTACAGCAGAAAATATAAGTCCTCTTGCCTATTATTTAAAAATAGATCTCCAGGACTTCCCTGGTGGTCCAGTGGCTCCATGCTTCCAGTGCAGGGGGCACGGGTTCTATCCCTGGTTGGGGAACTAAGATCCCGCATGCTGTGTGGCGCAACAAAAAAAATTAAATAAAAATAGATCTCTGAATGTGTCTCCCACATTGCTATGATAAATAGCAGCCACTTTAGTGTTCCAAAGAAAATCCTAGTTATTGGATTTCTATAGTGAAGCATTGTTTCAAAAGACCTTACCTTGCTTTTGAAGACTATTTGCAGTCTTGATACATTTTCATATTACTGGCACTAAATTATTTTTAGTTCAACTGGCCACAGTCTGCAATAAACCTAGATTCTGTTTTGAATATACATTCTATATAAATACTTAAGTATATACCCAGTCCAGAGATATGGTCTATGGTTTTTTACATAAACTGTAGTAAGAAGGAATTCAAATATTATAAGACCTATTTTATAAGCTTCCTGTTACCAGACAGATATGTCAAACTCATTCATATGAAAAATATATTTCATTTCAAAACTTGAAGTCTCTGAGTAAATACTGTTACGGTATGCAAATAATTCAGATAAAACTTGTACACTTACAAATATTCTTACCTACCAAATGAAAACTTAGAATGAGCTGCAGGAATAGTTGTAATAACATATATAGTCTGTATGTTCACAGAGGACATTTTATTCTTAAGGTCTGAAACACTCAAAGAACCAACTAGTATAAAAAGAGTACTGCCAGCAGCCCTTTCCTAGTCATTACCAATAATGTGATGACCTTGGGCAGAGGTTTCCTTTGTTATAAATTGTCATGATTTTCTTTTTGTAAGTTATTTTTCATTTAGGAAAAAAGTAGGTAAAATGTATGGTATAAAATATGAATTTCATTGTATAACAGGAAATCATAAACTTTGTCGTGGCATGAACTTTTGTTTTTCAAATAAAGTGTACAGTTGGAAAAGTTCTGACATTTGTATGCATCTGTGAAATCATCACCATAGATTTCCTCACGCCTTTTGTATAGTCCCTCTCTTTCTCTCCTCCTCGTTCTTCTCCTGCCCCATATCCAGGCAACCATTGATCTGCTTTTCTATTGCTATAGTTTAGTTAGAATTTTGTAATAAATGAGATCATACAGTATGTGCACTTTTTTTTTGGTCTGGCAATTCTGTTACTCAGCATAATTATTTTCAGATTCAGTTGTATTTTTGAATGTGTCAGTAGTTTACTTATTTATATTGCTGAATATTATTACACTGTAAAAATGTCACAGTTTATTCACCTTGTTGATAGATATCTGCATTGTTTCCAGTTTTTAATCTGTAACAAGCTGCTATGCATATTCCTGTATGTCTTTGTATGGACATATGCTTTCTCCTAGGTGACTATCTAGACAGGAATGGCTAGCTCATACGGCAGATGTCTATTAAGAAACCACAAAACCCTTTTCCAAGGTGATTGTACCATTTTACATCCCCACCAGTAGTGATGAGAGTTCCAGTTCTTCCACATCCTCACCAACAACTGGTATGGTCAGTCGTTTACATTTTAGCCGTCCTAGTGGATGTGAGGTGTTATCACATGGTGGTTTTAATTTGCATTTCCCTATTGATATGTGATATTGAATATCTTTTCATGTGCTTATTTGGCCTCTGTATATCTTATTTCTTGAAGTGTCTGTTCAGATTTTTTCCCCTATTTTTAATTGGATTGTTTGGTCTCTTATTGAGTTTTGAGAATACATGATTCTTTATATACTGTGGATGTTGTTACTTTTAAGACTTTTTAGGTGTGACCCCAGCAGTGCTCAGTCTAGGGCTAATTATCACCCAATATTGAGGTAAGACCCTTCTATGTTCTCTGCCAAATGCCCTGTGAATCATAAGGTTCCCCAGTCTGCTTGGTGGGAACAGGTACTAGTCCCAGACCTGTGTGGAAACCAGGCATTGTTACTTCTAATTTTTTGGAGTAGTTCTTTCTGTGGCCTTGAGTACTTTCCTTAAGAACATGCGTTGATCAGTAATCAGCTGAACACTTGGGAGGAACTATCTACATTTCTCTGGAGTTCCCTTTCTATGCAGTTTTCTCCTCTCTGGTACTCTATCCTGAGATTTCTAGCTTCTTTGATCCTCTCAACTCAGGGAATCTGCTGGCACCTCTTGATTTCCCCTTCCCTGCTGCACTGTTGGAAACTCAAGACAGTAAACTGGTGCAATTTGTGATTTCACCTTGTTTGTTTCCTGTCTCTTAGGGATCACTGTCCTTTGTTACCTGACGTCCAGTGCCTCAAAAATGTTTTGTTTTTTTAACATGTTTTTGTTGTTTTCTTTTCTTTTTTCTTCTCTTTTTTTTGCTGCTCCAAGCAGGAGGGTGAATTTGGTCCCTTTTACTACATTTTGGCCTGGAGTGATTTTTAGTTGTTTTTTTCTTTGAAGTTTGTGTGTGTATATATATATATATATATATATATATATATATATATATATATATATATATATATATATATATATAAACAGTAGCAACCAATATTTATTAAGCACTCACTCATATCAGCAATTGTCCTGAGAATGTGAAGTTTGCTTAAACTCTTAAGGTGAGCCACTGGCCATGCTTGCAATCTCACTATCATTAACATTTTGGTGTATATTCCTCCAGTTCTCTCTCTCTCTCTTTGTATTTTTCTTAAACAGGTTTATTGAAATATAATTCACATACTATATAATTAACCAATTTAAATCATACAGTTCACTGATTTTAAATATAGTCACAGATATGTGCAACCATCACCACGATTAATTTTAGAATATTTTTATCACTGTAACAAGACTATTTATCACCCTTTCATCCCCTACTTCCCTTACAGCCTAGTGCCCTGGCACTAAGCAATCCACTTTCTGTCTAATCCACTAATTGGATCCACTAATCCACTAATCCACTTTCTGTCTCTATAGATTTACCTATTCCGGACATTTTTTTTTTTTCTTTTTTGGCCTTGCTGTGTGGCATGTGGGATCTTGTTTCCATGACCAGGGATCGAACCCGTGCCTGCTGCATTGGAAGCACACAGTCTTAACCACTGGACCGCCAGGGAAGTCCCTGGACATTTTATATAAGTAGAATCATATAATATTTAAGCTTTTGTGACTGACTTCTTTCACTTAGCATAATGTTTTCAAGGTTCATGCATGTTCTTGCATGTATCATTCTTTTTTTTTTATAGCCAAATAATCTATTGTATGGATATATCAACTTTTGTTTATCCAGTCATCTGTTGACAGATGACATTTGGGTTGCTTCTTTTAGCTGTTGTGAATAGTGCTAGAGTGAACACTCATGCACACATATTTGAGTACCTATTTTTAATTATTTATAGCATATGTCTATGAGTGGAATTGCTGGATTGTATGGTAATTCTATGTTTAACTTTTCAGGAATTGCCAAACTGGTTTCCATACTGGCTGCATCATTTTACATTCACACCAGCAATGTACAAGTGTTCCAGTTTCTCCATATTCTTGTAAATACTTTATTATTTTCCATGTTATAAAAATATAGCCATCCTAGTGGGTGTGAAATGGTATCTCATTGTGGTTTTGATTAACATTTTCCTAATTACTAATGATGTGCATCTTTTCATATGCTTGTTGGTCATTAGTTTATCATTTTTGGAAAAATGTCATTTAAGTGCCTTACCCATGTTTTAGTCGGGTTGTTTGTTGAGTTACAAGAGCTCTTTATGTATTCTGGCTACTAAACCCTTATTCCATATATGTTTTGAAAAAATTTCCTCCCATTCTATGGATGTCTTTTCACTTTCTTAGTAGTATCCTTTGATGCACAAAAGTTTTTAAAATTTTGATAACATTCAGCTTATCTATTTGTTCTTTTATTGCTTGTTCTTTTGGTGTCATATCTAAGAAATCATTGTCAAATCCAAGGTGATGAAGCTTTACCCTTATGTTTTTTTCTAATAGTTTTAGTGCTTAAATTTAGGTCTTTGATCCATCTTGAGTTAATTTCTGGAAGTGGTATGAGGTAAGGATCCAACCTTCTTCTGTTGCATGTTGCTATCCAGTTGTACCAAAACCATTTGTTGAAAAGGCTTTTTTTCCCCATTGAATGATTTTGGTACCTTTGTTGAAAATCAGTTGACTATAGACATATGGATTTATTTCTGGACTCTAAATTCTATTCCATTGGTCTATATGTCTATCCTTATGCCAGAGCACACTGTTTTGATTACTGTAACTTTGTACTAAGATTTCAAATTGAGAAGTGTGAGTCTTCCTACTTTATTCTTTTTTAAGCTCGTTTTGGCTCTTCTGGTTCTCTGGCAATTTCATATGAGTATTAGAATCAGCTGAAATTCTAGTAAAGATTGCATTGAATCTGTAGGTCAAGTTGAAGAATATTGCTGTCTTAATAATATTGTCTTCTAATTCACGAACATGGGGTGATTTTCATCTTCTTTAATTTCTTTGGATAATGTTTATAGTTTTCAGAGCATAAGTTTTACACTTTGCTAAATTTATTCCTAAGCATTTTATTCTTTTTTGATGTTATTATAAATGAAGTTTTAAAAATTTCATTTTTAGATTGTTCATTGCAGGTGTATAGAAATATAATTGATTTTTGTGTATTAATTTTATATCTTGCAAACTTGCTGAACTCATTAGTTTTGATAGTTTTTTGGTGGATTCCTTAGGATTATCCACAGACAAGATTATGTTATCTGTGAATAGAGATGGTTTTACTTCTTCTCTTCCAATCTGGACAAGTTTTATTTCTTTTTCTTCCCTAATTGCTTTCTTTAGAACTTCTAATATGATGTTGAATGGAAGTAGCAAGAGCAGACACCCTTATCTTATTCCTGATCTTAGAGGGAAAGCATGCAGTTTTTCACCATTAAGTATTATGTTAGCTTTGGGATTTTTGTACTCATCCTTTACCAGGTTGTGGAAGTTCCCTTTGACTTACAGTTTGTTTAGTGTTTCTGTTATGAAAGGGTGTTGATTAAATTCTTTTTCTATTTCTATTGAGATGACCATGCGTTTTTTGTTTTTTTCTGTCCAAAGAGGGTATTACGTTAATTGCTTTTCAGACGTTAAATTACCCTAGGGATAAATTCCACTTGATCATGGTATATAATTCTTTTTATGTTTTGCTAGAATCAGTTTGCTAGTATTTTGTTGAGGGTTTTTATATCCATGTTTATAAAAGATATTGGTCTGTAGTTCTTTTTCCTTATGATGTCTTTGTCTGGTTTTGGTACCAGGGTAATACTGGTCTGATAGAATGAGTTGGGAAGTATTCCCTCCTCTTCTAATTTTTGGAAGAATTTGTGAAAAATTGGTATTCTTTCTTCTTTAAATGTTTAATAGAATTCAGCAGTAAAGCCATCTGGGCCTGAGTTTTTCTTTGTGGGTAAGTTTTTCTTTTTTTAATGCACTTTTCCAAACTGTAATTTATTTCATAATTGCAAGAAAAGATCTTTTTAAAAAAAGAGAGAATTGACATTGGAAACAGAAAGTGTTCTGTTCTCTTTTATGCCTCAAACTTAGATCAGTGGATCCCTAAAGGCTAATTTAAGGTATGGTCAAAAGAGGATGTGGGTAACTTTTTGATTACTAATTCAATCTTTTTATTTGTTACAGGTCTATTCAGATTGTCTGCTTTTCTTGAGTTGGTTTCAGTAGTTTGAAATGTCACTTAAATATACTTTATAGTTTTACATATACTTTGGATTACTTCTAGGCTTTCTGTTCTTTTGTGTAATCATCAGTCTACCGATTCTTAAGACAAACATCACACTGCTTTTATTTCTTATTATTTTAGCATTTTGAAAACCTGTAGTAACTAGAAAAGAAACTTCCCTCTTATTACTCCTTAAACTTTTTTGGTTGGTTACTTCTGTCAATTTATATTCCAGCTGATCATTAGAGTCACTCTGTCATAACACCTATGTTTCCTCTGCATCCCTCTTCCCAAATTTCCTTTTGGAGTTTATTTGATCTGAGATAAATTCAAATACTATCTGAGAAGGATTGACAGTTTTCAGTATTGATTGGGCACGTTGTGGGTACTCTCCTACCCTTTATTTTTAGTGTTGCTGGCCACTAGACTCCTGAGCTTCTTAAAGTGTAAGTATGTAATGACTCTTGACTCTTTCATTATTGCAGTATTTCTCTAGCTCTTCACTTTCTTCTTCCCATCCTCCTACACTAGAGCTTTATCTCTAAACAATCTCTTGCCAATCTGTCTCCTTCCCTTTCAAGCTCCTCGTAATTATTTTTGTCTGTTTCCATCGTAGAAGCATGGTGACTACCAATTGCTGAAGTCAATCAAATAGACCTTTGCTCTGATTCCAAAGATCTTCAGCTGTCATCTAGGATCTCTGTCTCACTCCCACCCTAAGCCCATATACTACTCCACTTTCCCCACAACTCAAAATTTGTATCCCTCTCCTACTACCTATTGGTTTATAATTTCTACTTTAGCAAAACAATCTATTCACATTTCTTTATTTTAGCAAAGCAAAATTCACCAGTGTTTACCTACAGAAGATCATACTATCTTGCAGTATTTGTTACTTAATCTCTTCCATAAAAATACATATCCTGTCCAAGAACATGGTATATCTCTCCATCTGTTTGTGACATCTTTGATTTCTTTCATCAGTGTCTTATAGTTTTCTGAGTACAGGTCTTTTACCTCCTTAAGTAGGTTTATTCCTAGGTATTTTATTCTTTTTGTTGCAATGGTAAGTGGGATTGTTTCCTTAATTTCTCGTTCTGATCTTTCATTGTTAGTGTATAGGAATGCAAGAGATTTCTGTGCCTTAATTTTGTATCCTGCAACGTTAGGAAATTCATTGATTAGCTCTAGTAGTTTTCTGGTGGCATTTTTAGGATTTTCTACATATAGTATCATGTCAACTGCAAACAGTGACAGTTTTACTTCTTCTTTTCCAGTTTGGATTCCTTTTATTTCTTTTTCTTCTCTGATTGCCGTGGCTAGGACTTCCAAAACTATGTTGAATAATAGTGGTGAGAGTGGACATCCTTGTCTTGTTCCTGATCTTAGAGGAAATGCTTTCAGTTTTTTGCTGTTGAGAATGTTGTTGGCTGTGGGTTTGTCCTATGTGGCCTTTATTATGTTGATGTAGGTTCCCTCTAAGCCCACTTTCTGGAGAGTTTTTATCATAAATGGGTGTTGAATTTTGTCACAAGCTTTTTCTGCATCTATTGAGTTGGTCACACGGTTTTTATCCTTCAATTTGTTAATATGGTGTATCACACTGATTGATTTGCATATATTGAAGAATCCTTGCACTCCTGGGTTAAACCCCACTTGATCATGGTTTATGATCCTTTTAATGTGTTGTTGGATTCCGTTTGCTAGTAATTTTTTGAGGATTTTTTCATCTATATTCTTCAGTGATATTGGTCTGTAATTTTCTTTTTTTGTAGTGTCTTTGTCTGGTTTTGGTATCAGGGTGATGGTGGCCTTGTAGAATGAGTTTGGGAGTGTTCCTTCCTCTGCAGTTTTTTGGAAGAGTTTGACAAGGATGGGTGTTAGCTCTTCTCTAAAAGTTTGATAGAATTCACCTGTGAAGCCATCTGGTCCTGGGCTTTTGTTTGTTGGAAGATGTTTAATCACAGTTTCAATTTCATTACTTGTGATTGGTCTGTTCATATTTTCTGTTCCTTCCTGGTTCAGTCTTGGAAGGTTATACCTTTCTAAGAATTTATCCATTTCTTCCAGGTTGTCCATTTTATTGGCATAGGGTTGCTTGTAGTAGTCTCTCATGATGCTTTGTATTTCTGTGGTGTCTGTTGTAACTTCTCCTTTTTCATTTCTAATTATCTTGATTTGAGTCCTCTCCCTCTTTTTCTTCATGAGTCTGGCTAAAGGTTTATCAATTTTGTTTATTTTCTCAAAGGACCAGCTTTTAGTTTTATTGACCTTGCTATGCTCTTTGTTAATCTTTGACCAGACTATGCAAAGCAATCTACAGATTCAATGCAATCCCTATCAAATTACCAATGGCACTTTTCACAGAATTAGAACAAAAAATTTTACAATTTGTATGGAAACACAAAAGACCCCGAATAGCCAAAGCAATCTTGAGAAAGAAAAACAGAGTTGGAGGAATCAGGCTCCCTGACTTCAGGCTATACTACAAAGCCTCAGTAGTCAAGACAGTATGGTACTGGCACAGAAACAGAAATATAGATCAGTGAAACAGGATAGAAAGCCCAGAGATAAACCCACGCACCTATGGTCACCTAATCAATGACCAAGGAAGCTAGAATATACATTGGAGGAAAGATAGCCTCTTCAATAAGTGGTGCTGGGAAAGCTGGGCAGCTACATGTAAAAGAATGAAATTAGAACACTGCCTAACACCATACACAAAAGTAAACTCAAAGTGGATTAAAGACCTAAATGTAAGACCGGACACTATGAAACTGTTAGAGGAAAAATAGGAAGAACATTCTTTGACATAAATCACAGCAAGATCTTTTTTGACCCACCTCCTAGAATAATGGAAATAAAGACAAAAATAAACAAATGGGGCCTATTTAAACTGAAGAGCTTTTGCACAGCAAAGGTAACCATAAACAAGACAAAAAGACAACCCTCAGAGTGAGAGAAAATATTTGCAAATGAAGCAACTGACAAAGGATTTACCTCCAAAATACACAAGCAGCTCATGCAGCTCAATATCAAAAAAAGAAACAACCCAATCAAAAAATGGGCAGATGACCTAAGTTGACATTTCTCCGACGAAGACATACAGATGGCCAAGAGGCACATGAAAAGATGCTCAACATCACAAATTATCAGAGAAATGCAGATCAAAACTACAATGAGGTATCACCTCACACCAGTCAGAATGGCCATCATCAAAAAAATCTACAAACAAAAATGCTGGAGAGGGTATGGAGAAAAGGGAACCCTCTTGCACTGTTGGTGGGAATGTAAATTGATAGAGCCACTATGGAGAACAGTATGGAGGTTCCTTAGAAAAGTAAAAATGGAACTGCCGTATGACCCAGCAATCCCACTACTCGGCGTATACCCTGAGAAAACTATAACTCAAAAAGATACATGTGCCCCAGTGTTCTTTGCCACACTATTTACAGTAGCCAGGGCGTGGAAACAACCTAAATGTCCATTGACAGAGGAATGGATCAAGAAGATGTGGTACATATATACAATGGAATATTACTTAGCCATAAAAAGGAATGAAATCGGGTCATTTGTAGAGACGTGGATGGGCTTAGAGACTATCATGTAGAGTGTAGTAAGTCAGAAAGAGAAAAACAAATATCGTATATTAACACATATGTGTGGAATCTAGAAATTGGTACAGATGAACCTATTTGCAGGGCAGGAATAGAGATGCAGATGTAGAAAATGGACATGTGGACACAGGGTGGGTGGGAGGAGGTGTGGGATGAATTGGGAGATTGGGATTGACATATATATACTACCAAGTGTAAAACAGATAGCTAGCCCGAACCTGCTGTATAGTGCAGGGAGCTCAGCTTGGAGCTCTGCGGTGCCCTAGATGGATGGGATAGGGGTGGGGTGGGAGAGAGGTCCAAGAGGGAGGCCATATATGTATACATACAGCTGATTCACTTCATTGTACAGCAGGAACTAACACAACATTGTAAAGCAACTATACCCCAATTTACCAAAAAAAGTGCATATCCTCTCCATCTTCCAACCCCTGCTCAAAACACACTTGGGACAGGAAGTATGTTCATTTTAAGTCTACTCTAGTCATTCTAACTGTTTTTTGTGATGATATTTATCTAGGTGTATTTGACTGTACAGAGATGCCTTATTTATGAAAATACAATGTACAAGAATGTATAATATATATGATTCAGATTGCTTTTATAAATATGATCCACCACTGGATTCATTTAAATGTTAGCTTATATTTTCTGGAAGCTATAAAAATTTAAACAGTGAACTCTTGTTTTCAAGAGTGTGAAATCTTTATGTACTTATAAATCAATACTTACAAATAAATAAAAAGAATTGCTTCAAAGACATGGAAGAATATAAACCTTAGTATAATTTTAAATGTATAAAAATTTGTTATTTAGTGCTTTGGTATTATATCTTCTTTATAAAGCTATTCTTGGGTATTCATATTTGTAAGACAGCTACTGCGGGTATAGTCTTTTAAAAAAATCTCTCTGTAAATTCAGTCCATGAGGGATAATGGATTAAGATCACTGTGCCATTAGAGAACTTTCTCACCTAAATTCACCCTGTGTGGGCATTAACCCAGAGATTGCAGAGGACGATAAAAACAGAGAGGGATCTGCTTTATCCTATGGGAATCAGAAAAGACTTCCAATAGGTGACACTTACTCTGAGTCTTGAAGGAGAAATAGAAGTTAGCTAGATGGTGGGGTGGGAGACGTGAGCGTTCCAAAAATAGCCAGGGGTGGGTGTGTGTGTGCACAGACCTGAGAGAATGTGACAAATGTGAGAAACTGCTAAGAACTAGTACTGCTGGAACAAACACTATGTATGAGATCATAGGGGAGATATATGGCCAGAAGGCCAAGCTGGGGCCATGTCATAAAGAGGTTTGGAAACTATACCAAGGAGTTTGGCCTTTATTCTCCAGGCAGTGGGAACTTGCTTGCAGTGTAGTTTCTGTTGGTATATTATGAAGGAAAAAACTAAAATTCTGCTTCTTATATAATGGGCAAGGCAACCTTTAAAAAAAAAAAGCACAGGCCTCCTCTTATGCGAAGAGCGCCAGCAAATCAGGTTCACAATTGACTTCAGTTTTTCTGAGTTCCTTAGACTTTGTTCCTTTGCAAAGTACTTTTTTCTTGTTTTCAAAGATCGAAGTATAGAATTGTTTACTTGTTTCTAGAGCTATTTTTTTCCTTCACAGATTGTCTCTGTCTTTGAATGTGCCTTTAGAAATGGTGTTTTCCAATTTGATTCTCAGGATTAAGGCCCCGAGCATGAAAAACATGAATTTTTTTCGTAGAAGCAAGTGAGCTTTCTTTCTTTCCTGATGCACACAGATGGTTTCAGGATGTATCAATGCTGAGAGCCATTTACAGTCAAAAATTTTTTGACCTTTGGCAAGCCCTAAAGGGAAGATGAGATTAATGTTACATGTCATTCCCAGCATCAGATTGGAGGGAGGATTTGTAACTATGATGTTTTAGTTCCAAATTTAAGAGAAACTTAACACCTCTGGCTATATTTGTGCAGTGAGACCATGATGACTGAGAAAACCTACAGGGCCTCAAGGAGGGGCTGGGAGGCGCACTGCTTGCTGTGTGATGCTGTGGGAAAGAAGTAGTGAGTGTTCCCGAATTTTTTTAATTTATGAAACTTTTAAAAGTTATTTTGTATAATTGTAGAGTTATTTCCTGAGGGTTTACTTGTTTGTTTATTTTTGTTTTTGGCGCAAATTCAAGAAGACTGATAATGAAGTTCTGAGGAAGTTGCTCCAACCACTGGGGAGTGAGGGATGGAGACTTAAGCTCCTGTACCTTCACTGTTAAGGATGCACTCTTAGTAGAACACGAAGGTTGCACTGCACATCAAATCCCCTAGCTTTTCATTTCCTCAGAAGGTCTGAGTGACTAACACTTCTCCTCCACAATGTGACTTGGAGGAAAGGTGACAAAGAGGGTAATAGGAAGAAGGGTTAAACCTAAGAGTTCAAATGTTGATTTTGTGCTTCAAACAGGTATGGAATGGTGTAGGCCTAGGTGAGGCATAGGTGAATGAATTAAGTAGTTCAGGAGAGGAAATATACACTTTGTAAAGTGGGCCGTGCCTTTTGATTTTTTTGATTGTTTCTTTTAATTTTTACATAAAGACCTTTTCAAAATATCAGCTTAAAATATCTAAAAGAAGATAAGGGAAAGACACTGTGTTTGAATTGAAATCTGGGCCAGAATTTTAAAAAGAGAATGGTGTATCCTTAGGGTCCTAGCAAAATAATTGTCATGGAAAGCACAGTGAGAAAGTTCTGGAAAGTGAAGTTTTGGAAGTAGGGAGGATCACTTGTACAGTTATCCTTTCACCCGGAGATTCTCCCCCAAGCTCTTCTCAGCTCAAAACTGGAAGGGATTTGTATTAATATGGGAGGCTGTTTCCTTGGAAAAGCCTCTTAGACCTTAAGAAATGTGCAAGAGACTTTTTTGACAAGGTTCGTGAAAATGGTGTCAGGAAAAGGAAATTACTGGCTTTAACAACTCTGACATTATTGGTGTTGAGTGTCTTGCATTCTGTTTGGTGACTTGCATACAGATGGGGCCATGTGGACTCAGAGCTATGTTCCTTTCTGTTTCTTTCCATTTCTACCACTACAAGAAAATGAGTCAGATATGCAGATCAAGTTGCCCTAAAAGAGCCAGTGATTTTAATTAGTTTTGAGAGAGAAGTTAACCTAAATACAGCATTGGGATTAGAGTTGGAAGGATAGTGTTCTGCTTTACTCTTTATCCTGACCTAGCAAAAATTTATGTTGCCATAGGATTTTAGAGCTCATGGAGCTTAGAAATCATGTAGTCCAAGTGGATCAGGACTTCAGTATTCTGACTTTGAGTTACTTTTTTCCACTATATTGGACTTTCTTTCTTTACAATGTGTAAAACACAGTGGCTATCAGTTAAGTTTAGGGAACTTAAAAAGTAGATGACCATGGCAAAAGAGACTCATCCCTGCCAATTTAGAATACTTCAGTTCTTCTATGAATGTTGCAGTTAATTCGTGTGTTACTATCTGAATGTAGAAATTGTTGCACTGGACACCTCTAAACCTGTCATTGTAGACTTGAGGGCCCTTGAATCTTTGAAGCCTTTAGGAACACATCTTAACACTTCAAACATGCAGATACAGAACCTTACCAATGTTAACATTTCTGAGCCTCAAACCTCTCTCTGTAAAATGGAATATTAAAAATTGTCCTTTTCTCTTTTAAGAGTCTGAGGTTTTTGTTCATCATTCCACCTGTGTAGAATGCTCTCTGCTTCTTTTCTTCACCTTTCCTTCCTTGAAAACGCAGCTCAAATCCCACTTCCTCAAGGCTTACTGATTTCCTCAGCTTCCTTTAGATTACTACTCAATTCTTGTTTTTTATAATTTGATATTTTTACAGATTATACTCCATACAAAGTTATTATAAAATATTGACTGTACTCCCTGTGCTGTACATTATATCCTCGTGACTTACTTATTTTATACCTAGTAGTTTGTACCTCTTAATCCCCTTTATCTGTTTCACCCCTGTCTCTACCACTCTTCCCTCTGATAACCACTAGTTTGTTCTCTGTATCTGTGAGTCTGTTTCTGTTTTGTTATATTTGTTGGTTTGTTTTGTTTTTAGTTTCCACATATAAGAGAAAACATACAGTATTCGTCTTTCTCTGTCTGACTTATTTCACTAAGCATAATACCTTCCAGGTCCATTCATGTTGTATTCAATTCTTTTGACAGGTAATGTCACTACATGGTTTTGTTGTTGTGGGTTTTTTTTCTTGCACTGTGGTTATTTACTGTTAGGTAACTTTTAACATTTTAATACTTTATTTAAGCTCCAAATTGCAAGCTTTCAGAGAGTGGAAACTATGACCTCTCCAACTTTGCATTTAATTTAATGTATCTCAGAGTGCTTAGTGTATACTATATTCTTAGTAAATAATTTCGA
This sequence comes from Lipotes vexillifer, assembly GCF_000442215.2. Lineage (NCBI taxonomy): Eukaryota > Metazoa > Chordata > Mammalia > Artiodactyla > Lipotidae > Lipotes > Lipotes vexillifer. The sequence continues at coordinate 920,591 of NW_006792683.1, forward strand.
TTTTATAAGGTCATAGGATTTTTTTTTTTAACAAAAACACTTTAATAAAAGCTTAGAAAATGGTGATATACATTAAGACATTTATTTTCAAAGTACAGCACATTATTTTCTTAACTGGATCTCTTTTATTTCTTAGTCTAAAAGTATATCTATAATATACATCTAAAAATTAATATATTTAATATTAATTTACCTTATGTTTTAAATAAACTTAGCATTATAAAAATATACTTTATTTTTGGTGACAGTTTCTAAGTTTAAAATTTTAAAACATCTTGAATCTGTGTTCAAATATGGTAATTTTGATACTAAAATTAAAATTCTGCAGACAATAAAATGTAAATGCCATATAAGCAGGAAATAAAGTAAATGTAATTTTATTGAAGAGACTCTAGAGAACAAGTCACTTCAAAAGGGATCAAAATAAGAGAATGTTTTGTTCTATACCTACTAGATAAAGTAATAAGTACTACAATTAATACCAAGGTAGCTAGTGTCCATTAGGACTTAGAATCACCTGAAACTTTATGAGGTGATGGACCCTGAATTTTTACAGGATTTATTTCCCAACCTCTGGTTCACATATGTTTCATTAAGGCATCTAAAGTACTTGCTATTTTTTGCTGATCAGATTCAGTCAGCCTAGTGTCATCAGTGTAATGGACCAGTATATTCCTTTCCTATTGCTCCTGTAACAAATTACTACAAACTTAGTGTACTCAAACCATACAAATCTATTACCTTACAGTTCTAGTGGTCAGAAGTCCTAAAATTAAGGTGTTGGCAGGGCAACATTCCTTCTGGAGGCTTTAAGGGGAAATCCACTTCCTTGTTTTTCCCAGCTTCTCTAGGACACCTGCATTCCTTCACTTTGTGTCCCCTTCCTCCATCTTCCAAACCAACAGAACAGCATTTTCAAGTCTCTTTTTCTTTCTCCCTCTCCCTCCTTCTCAATCTCTCTCTCTCTGACTTTTGATTCCATCAGCGTATCTCCTTCACTCTCTTTCTGACTCTGACCCTCCTGCCTCCTCTTATAATGACCTTGTGATTATATTGAGTCCACTTGGTTAATGCTGGATAAACTCCCTTAATATCCTTAATCACATCTGCAAAGCCTCTTCTGTCATGTAGGTAAAATATCCACAGGTTTTGGGGATTAGGATGTAGGTATCTTTGTGGTGTCATTATTCTACCAACACAACCAGTATGATATTGCATGGAATACCAAGATGATAAGATCCCTGTGCAACATATTATGGCAGTGAACAGAGCTGAAGTAGCTCTGAGGTGTACTGGTGGTCCACCTAAGCAAAGCAAACATTTTTTCATGATTCTTAATTGGTATGGAGGAAAAAAAGCATTTGCTGGGTCAATAGGTACCTACCAGGTACCATAGTTGCTGTAATTTGATCCAATATAAATATTATATTTGGAATAACAGCTACATTGGAGTTAACACCTGATTAAGTTTATGATATTCCATGTTAATTCTCCAAAACGTATCTACCTTCTGTCCCAGCCAGACTAAATTAAATGAGGATGCCCTGCTTCCCATGCAGAGATCTTACTCTAGGTATGGGTCTAGTAGCAATGAGGGGTTGTTAGGGTAATTGGCATTGGGCAGCTATTCTAGGTGATGTTATTACAATTTTATGCAAAGGAAGGCTACTCTCCCCAAACATAGGAGAGCAAGCTTCTTTCATTAGCAAAAGATAGTCAAAGTGACTTGAGTTTTTAAAATTCTCAGTTTCATCCATGTCCAAACAGATGTCACTGTTCCTCCACTGAGTTCCAGCATCATATTTAAAGACCTAAGCTTTTCACTTTCTTTCTTTAAGCAAGTCAGTGCACTCAGGAGAATTGAGCCTACATCACTGTCCTGGTTATTGTCTCTATTGACATCATGCTCAAATGCAGCAACCACTGGGACCCACCAAGGAACTCCATCACAATTATCCAGAGATGATAATTTGATTAACTATAATGCCACTACATGTCTTGGATTATTCACATCTCATTTTCCTTTGGCTAGGAACTCAGTATTACATTCAAGTCTAAAGACAAGATCCATACTGAATCCAAGACCAGAAGCCTCTGTATTGCTTGGGAACTTGTTAGAAAGGCAAATTCTCAGGCCCTGTCCCAAACATGCTGAATCAGAATTTCTGGTAGGAGGGCCCAGGGATCTGTGATTTATAAGCTCTCCAGGTGATTCTGAGGCATGCTAAAGTTTGAGGAGCAGGAACCACCCCTAGGTTTGCTGAAAGAGCAAAGGGAAGAGGTTGTAATTATTAGAACTTAGAATCTTAGGGTGTGAGACCTCACTGAGCTGAAATTCAGACCTTTGAGGAGGAGGTGCTGCTTGGTGATGTTGGAATCTCTGAATTCAGAGGACCTTCTCCATGGGCTTGGAATCTAGACCTCTCTGGATGGTGCTGATAAGTCGATGGATAGGGGAGATAATGGGGCTGGTTCTACACATTCCAGAAAAACTGCAATATGATTCAGCTGCTGCTACAGGAAGGAACTACCACTGCTGAGGTGAAGAAGCATGGCTGGGGTGATGTTCACAGAAACTGCAAGCCAACAAGTTACTTCCTTCTCCTCTGGACTTTCATTCTCTCTCTAGTGCCCGTGTTAGAATTGCCTAATGTGGATTCAACCTGCAATGCAGAAATATGGTTTGCAGAGTCCCAGCTCAGAATCACTAAGCAGACTATAGAAGGTTAGGTTTGAAACTGAGAGACAATAACTTAATAACTGATAGAGTTAATTGGTGCTTCCTGTCTAATTTATTTACAGGAAGAAATACACGAAGTTTTTAGACACTAACAGAAAATCAATTTTGAAAACATAATTTCCCACTAATATTTTTTCAATCAGTGGAGCCGTATAATAAATATATAAATAATTATTTTTGGAGATGTGTGTTAGAGCCTGTGCTGTGGATTCAGCATCCCATAAGACAGAAATGGCCCTGCCCTCAATAGAATAATTTTACTGGAGAGGCATTTTAGTTAATGTGTATCATGTTATTGCACCTCAAATTCTTATCACCTGTACTATTCATATGTGTGAATTGTGATTTTAAAACATTTTTTATAGCTAAATACAACGCAAAAATACCTTGGAAGCAGAAGCTGATAAAATACTGTAACCGATTTCTTGATTTCAACTGCTTGTGATTATCAGAAGGGTTTCATTGTTCTTATTGATTTTAATAAGTAAACGGCATAAATGTATACATATGAATAAATTTAATAGTAAAGTACTGAGAATACAACAGATGGATGCTCTATAGAGTACATCTAGCTATCTGACTTCACTGGTGATTGCCTGGTACACATACTACTTAAGGTCTTATATAAATCCTTTAGTGAAAACCAAAAACAGACTTGGAAATAAAGATCTCAGCACTCACAGTCCCTTCGTAAGGAAGCCGAAGAGCTAGTAAAATAGTTTTATTCCTGTGGCCAGTTCCCCTGTGAGGAAGACCAGGTTGGCTAAGGGAATCACTGGGTGCAGGAGGTGATTTCATAGACTTTGTTTATAAGTGGCTCCAAAGATTTGCCTTGGATTTACAGTATATGTTTATTTGAAGCCCTCAGAGACAGGTGTGTGTGAACATTTTTCTATCATCTTCTAATGAAGGGGGAAATGAACTACAGATTTTCTGATTTCTTTGCCAGCGGTAATAACTACTGCGGCAACATGAACACAGATGCAAGGAACCATTCAATCTAAACCTCTTGAAAAAAGAGGGGATATGGGGATATATGTATATGTATAGCTGATTCACTTTGTTGTACAGCAGAAACCAACACAACATTGTAAAGCAATTATACTCCAATAAAGATGTTAAAAAAATAAATAAATAAATAAACCTCTTGAAAAGTTCATGGATATTTTCCCTTGAGATGACTAGTTCTGATGCTCAGTTTAGGTTTAAAGGAAGCTATTTTTATATCTATTTCAGGACAGTGGACTTGTATTAAGAGTAAAGCTATCATGAGTAATAAAAAATGTACTTTAACATTCAGCTGCAGTAAACTATAATACTATTACCTTGAAATGATAAATCACTGGGATATTCAAAACACATTTTCATGTGTTTTGAATAATAACCTTTTTTTGGTTATTAAGACAATCCTATAAGATAGAAAGTGCACCATTATCACCATCATCTTACAGATGAAGAAACCGAGACCTCAACAGGTTAAGTGATTGCCTAACGACATAAACTGATAAATGGTGGATTTTAATCTGGGGCACAGAGATAAATTTTCAGGTACAATTTCTTATTTATAAGTACTTTGCATGTATTTAATAAAAAATAAGAAAAACTGAATATGTTCTTTCCTCAACATAGGATGGAATCAAGGCAAGAACATTGAACCAGAGACTGGGATCTAGTCCTAGTTTTGCCACTGACCAACTGATTTTGGGCAAGCTGCTGTTCTTTCAGGGCCTCAGTTTTATCACCTATACAAAGGGAGTGTTGGATTAAGTTGCCTCTAGTGTCTCTTTTAGACCTAACATTGTATGAAATAATTGCTGTTACTATCTGAGTCTGAGGTTTTTCTGACTGATTACATAATTTCCTTCCACCATCCCCTCTCCACTTATACTTCCTGCCCCATACATTCTCACTAACTGAGGAGGTAAGTTCAGACACATGAATTGTGCAGAACTCAGAAGTCCAGCTACCAAACATACGTTCCCCACCAGCTTACCTCTGTGCTCCTGTCTTATCTAACTTGGCCTGAGTTTTCTCTAAGTAGAGCAACTTATAAAGTTGGCAGATACTGTGTATTAGTTTGCTAGGGCTGCTATGACAGAATACCACAGACTGGGTGGCTTATATAGCAGACACTACATCCACATGCAGTTACGTTCTGAGGTACCAGGGGTTAGTTCTTCAACATATGAGCTTTGGGGGGACACAGTTCAGCCTACCACATACTTCCTCTAGAAAGACTTCCTTAAAACATTTTTTAGGAGTTGGGGAAGAGAGCCGTAGGGTAAACTAACAAAGTGGGGAGTGAATATAATTGGGGAAAACGGTATGAAATATGAAACAGAGTTGCTGATGAAGTCGATTGGGGGCCCCCAGAATACCCTTTGCTAAAAGTAGGTCTTGCCCACTGCAGTCCTTATAGATGTGATGACTTGGATGAAATGAACTTGTCTTATTGATGTATCTTAAAAATAATTAATCTCTTGTGTCAATGCTTTTGAGGGGCCTGTCAGAAAAAGGAGGCAATCTCCTGTGTTTTCAGCTTAAGAATTCACTGTTGTCACTCATCCAAAAGACATGTACTTAAACCACGTTCAGGACCGCAAGCAATCTTACAGCTGAAGATTTCGCTCTGGCAATAGAGACAGTCTTAAAACTACTAAAATATTTGGCTGCTTTTTGCAATTTTTGGATTATTACTGTATATTTGTTCAGGCTGAATAAAAGATAATTTATTTGCTTTGAGTAGGTTTATGCAAGTCTTCAGTGTCTCATCCCAAACACCACAGACTTGACATGTATGTCACGACTCACAAAATGTCTAGATTGCACTGTCCAACATGGTAGCTACTAGCCACCTACTTTTGAAGTTGAATTAATTAAAATTAAATAAATTTAGTTCCTCAGTTGCACTACACACATTTCAAGTGCTCAGTAGGCGTGCATGGCTACCATATTGGACAACGCAGATATAGAACATTTCCATTATCACATAAAGCCTATTGAACAATGTCAGGGCCTCATGTCACCATGATTTTCTTGGCCTTTTTCCTTCATGGTGGAAAGGTGGCTACTTTGGCGCCAGTCTTTATATCCATATTTAAGTTAAGGAGAGAGAAAATTGTGGCATCTGTCAGGAAGGCAAACGTTTCCCCAGAAATCCCTTAGCCAACTTTGGCATGTATCTTAGCCACAGGATTTTCTATTCCCACTCATGGAAGATGGTTAGGAATAATGGATTGGGAATCATGGTTGGGTCAGCCAACCAACAAACAGTGTTTTCCATAGCTTCCTAATAGAATTTATGAAAAAGACTTTCTGACATCACAGGAATTTTAACAAGAAGCAAGAGATTATATTGCATGATTTCTCTAAAGATGATACATATTTAAGGTCTGGGTTTCCTGCCTATTCAACAATCCATATTTCTAATATTGACAAAGTAGGAAAGAGTGACATCTTCTCTCTGAATTACGTATGCTTACTGTGGTGACTTTGAGCATATAGAACAGAAATTATGTCTGTTACTGGGAAGCAGTTTGATGAAGTGGAGAGCGAATAGATTTTCTTTTGCCCGAGGTTATAATTAGTAAGTTGAGCAGGTCACTTATACTAAGTTTGATCATCTGTAGGATGGAGATTGTTGTGAAAATCAAATGAGCCAACACATGTGAAGTGTGTCTGGTATGGATTACCACTTCTGTTTACTACCTCTTTATATATGTTGTGCAGAGTGGTCCCAAACTGAGGTCTCGTAAATGATCACAGCGAGTGTCATAGAATGTGAAGTATTAACATGAAGCATTAGCCTGATCATATACTCATGCAATTATAAGTCCTTTGTTTAAATCTAGTGATGTCACACTTAGCACAACGTGTTCTTTGTTTCCCTGAAGTTAAAATTTACTAAGAAGGTTAAAGATTTAATTTTTTTCCTTAAATTTCTTTTACTTAGTTAACTTGCAGATCTGGACACAATTTACAATAAAGTTGAACTCCGCTCAGTGAGCTTCAGAAACTAAATTGCCTCAGAGAGGAAGCACATGTGGAATGGGAGGTGACCACAGGAACAAATATGGGGAATTATGAGAGGCAGGCTTTTCTGTATCCTGAGCAACTTTAGGAGAGGAAGGTAGTTGTCAAAGGAAACCAGCTGGGCCCCAGAAGAAGCCATTCTGGAGAAAAAGGAAAGGGCTGATGGAGATTTGCGAAAGAATAAAACTTTCCCTAATATTAACAGCAACAACCTTGAAGCCATACAACCATCTTTAGAGTGAACAGGCAGAGAGAAAAGTGCATGGTTAGAGCAATCATTTTGAATTGATACTGGATTTTTTCCTTGGGTATAGTGGCCAACTGGGGCTGCAGTCAGCTTAATTATACCTACATCAAAAGGCGTAGCACAAAGGAAACAGGTGTATCTGAGAAAAATCTACCGTAAGTAGTTGCTCTGATGGAGCGGAATCTGAGAATTCTAGGTTTCCCTTGTGAAATTAAGTGGCTTACAAATTCTCCTGGCCCTTTCAATGTAGCAAGGATTTTAAAGAAAGTGGACAAAGGAGCTATTTTCTTCTTTGTTGCTATTATCCAAATTGAAATCTTCTGAAGCCTGTCTTAGGCACCCTGCTTCTGAGATGAGGCTCTGTACTTGGAACCCTTGGTGCATGTGGACAGCAAGAAAGAATTCACAGAAGGGCAATCAGAATGACTGAATGATATGACATTAAGAGGAGTGATGAGTAAGTCTGGCTGGACAGCGAGAAAGAGAAGGATAAGCATTTTGTTCTATATTTGGAAAGCAGTAAACAGCAAGGGCCAAAGGGAATGATTTGCTGCGTTACTTGGGGCATAATGAAGCATAACGAGGTAAAATGAAAGTAAGGAGAATTTAGTGAGTACTTGAAATGCCTCCTGCCAGGAGCAACTACAGTTTAGCCTTCTTAGAACAGGCCTCATTTAGCACAATGGGCTTTCTCTAGGATTGAATGCCATCCGCCACCCTGTAGAATCCTTTCTTCTAGAGAGGCACTGTGAGCACTTTTATTAGAGATTTAAGATTATTTTAGGCTACAACTAAAAATAATGTTGCAAGAAGCAATTCAGCATTGCTTTGCATATTCAACAGTTTAAAACTGCTTGCTTTTTCTTCTTCATTAACAAACATTGCTTTGGTTTGGGTACCCACAAAACCAAAGGTTGAAACAAGGATTTAGGTGCATATAGTTTATTTGGGAAGTGAGTTCAGGAAAGACTCCCTTCAAGAAGAGGAGGGGAGAGAGGAGAGTGAGATGGGAGAAGGAAAAGCCAATAAGCTGCATATTATAAATGTTCTCGCCACTGTAGACAGTGGGGGCTTAACTCACAGAAGGCTGCCCAGAATTCTCTCTCTTAGGTATAGGAGGCAGGAGCATTTATTCACTGGCTCCCATTGCCATTGGTTGAGGGTTACCATCCAAGATGTTTACTTCCCAGCACTTCCAGGGGCTGGCTTCCCACAGATTGGCAAAAGATCTGATCTTTGAAGAAAAGCAAAGGTTTCACGTGGTGGTAGTCTGTCAAGGTACATGGAACTGTCCAGCACAGAGGTGGTCCAAGGAGATGGGACTCAAGGCACCAGCAACATCTACTACAAAGCCAAATTTACCTCTGTAAGCACCTAACTCATCAGCTTCAGACTTGGCTGGAAGGAGGGCAGAGCACTTGAATATGGCAACTTTGACTCTGCAGTGTCAAGAGATGGTGCCCTTCTTCAAAGCCTACATTTCTTCCATCCTTGGAGCATCTGCATATTCTTTCTTCTTATGCCCCCTTGGGACTTCATTAGCTGCCAGACCCTTTTTTCAGTTTTATGCAGAAATTATAATTTTCTGTGTTGCCATTAACTTTTTCATACTTGTCTCATCCAATGCAGTGCTAAACAAGCAGCCACTCCATGATTGTTTGTGCAACTGTGTACCTAGTAAAGTGATTTGCATTCAGTTTATATTCAGTAAATGTGGGTTGATTTGTTTTTCATTTCTATCAATTTTTTTAAAATGGAAAAGGCAATATGTTCGCATGATAAAAATTCAAGCAGTGCAAAAGTTTGTACAATGAAACTCCATTCTTCCCCTTACCCTGGACTTCCAAGCTTTCTTCCTTGATATAGTAATTGTTAATAGTTCTGTATTGATTCCAGAAGTTGGATATGTAATCATACTTATATATCCATTAAAAATGCAAATGGGATTATGTTGTATACATGATCTGTACCTTACTTTTCATTGAATATGTCAAAAATGGTTCAGTAACAGCACATACAGACCTACCTCATTCATTTTAATGGCTATCTGGTATTCCACTGTACAGATGTGCTATTCATCAATCTGATTTTTCTCCTTTCCAAAATATTTCTATTACTATAATAATCATAACATAGTTAATATTTTTCCCACTTTATTAGCCAGGACAAACTCAGTTATACTGTGATGTATTCATTTTCTATTATGATAACAAATTACCACAAACTTAGCAGCTTAAAACAAGACAAATTTATTATCTCTCAGCTTCTGTGGGTCAGAATTACGGGTATGGGTTTGGTGGGTCCTGTGTTCAGAGCCTTACAATTCTGAAAATCAAAATGTCTGCTGGGGCTGCAGTCCCACCTGAGGCTTGAGGTTCCTTTCCAAGCTCACTGGCTGTTGGCAGAGATCGTTTCCTTGCAGCTGTATGACTGAGATCCGTATTTTCTTGCTAGTTGTCGGCTGGGGACTTCTTTCAGCTCCTAGAAACTGCCCTTGTCCATAAGCAATTAACAACATGGCTGTTTGCTTTTTCTAGCCAGTAGGAGTGTCTGCTGCTGCTGCTGCTGCTTTTTTAAAGGGATCACCTGATTAGGTCAAGCTCACCCAGAACAAGTTCCCTTTTGATTAACTCAAAGTCAACTGATAAAGGATCTCAATATATGCATTTTTTTTTTTTTTTGCATATCATGAGAGCGATATTCTACCATATTCACAGGTCTTGCCCACACTCAAGGGGATAGATCATGAAGGCCATTTAAAGAGTCTGCCTATCAAGTGTAGTAAGCCCCTCCAAAATATCATTGGTTTAAAACAATGAAGGCTTGTTTTGTACTTAAGCTGCATGTCCATCGTGGCATCTCAAAGGACTTTTGCTCATTCATTGTCATCATGCAGGGACCTATAAGGATGGAACACTTGCCCTTTGAACATTACTGTCAGCCATTGCAGTGGGAAAAAAGAGATCTGGAGGCTCTTGCCTTGTTCTTTGGTCAGAATTACCTGACCCCCCACCCAACCACATGAAGACCAGGAAGTGCAATACCATAATATGCCTGAGAAACTGAAATATCCTGCCAACTATTTTTATTATTTATATACCTAGGTTGTCACAGATGGACTAATTTGATTCTCAAATAGCTTCCTCAGAAAGATTCTCTCAACTATTCACATTTGATTGCACTCCTTTTTGAGACCTCTCATGATTAACTAGTGGTAGATTTCAAAGGGTAGCTATAAGGAAGGTAAAATATTTTGAGTCTTCAAAGAGTAACCTGTTTTTATACGTGAAAGTGTCGTGTTTGAGAAAGTTGTCAGTTGGAGGCTGTATGACAGCTTTGAGTTTCTCAGCAATAGGCTCACTATGTGAGTTTCTGCTGTGTAGTAATTGACCTTGACAGCATCCAAATCTCCAGGGAGGAGATAGGTGATCAGAGAGCAAAAGAAGGTAGCAGGTAGGAGACATGATGAGCAGGCAGCAAAAATCTGTCAGTAATAACAGAGGCTGGGTAAGGGGTTATCTTCTCTGAATAATTACTTTACAATATTTTGCTGGCTTCCTTTGCAGAATCAGAATCTTAGAAAGATCCTTGAAGTCCAACATTCTGTTTACTCTGTGATATCCTTTCAAAGTAGACCTCTAGTCTCTGTGTGAACGTATCCAAAAATAGGGACCTCAGTACCCCCCGAGGCAATGTATTTCTTCTGTGTAAGTAAAAATTTCAATTACATACAGATGTAGGAAGAACAGTACAAGTAATCTCTGAGTACTCAACATCTAGCTTAAGCAATGATGAATGTTTTACTGTTCTTGTTCCAGCTATCTCCCATCCACATTTTCTTATTTTTCTAATTTAAAACAAATCCTATACATCAATCTATTTAGCTCATATATACTCCAGTGAGTGTGTCTAGTATGTAAAGACTTCTTTTACCCATTACTTATCAACCATTTAACTTTTAGGTAACTCTGCTTATGAGAAACTTCTTGAACATTGTGCTGAAAGTTGGCTTCCTATAAATTTGGCTCATTGATCCTGATTTGTCTTTTTGGAACAATGCAGAATAACCACTCTATCTTTCATAAGACTATCTTGTAATCAAATATTTAAATTCTATTTCTGTGGATTATGGTACCTGCCTTCCTCCCTGCCCATCCTAAAACTTTTGTCGTCAAACGTAATATATTTTATTTAACCATCAGGGCTATGATAAGATTACTATCTTAGCAAGGCTTTTCTGAACACATTCCAAATGACCAAGTCTGTCTTAAAATGAGATAGCAGAACACAACTCAATCATGTAGAGATGGTCTGACCACTGAAAGGTGCAGTACTGTCTCCCTTGATCTGGATATGCATGCAGGGTACATTTTTTTTTTTAATAGGAGCACTGCTGACTCCTATTAAGCCTTTAGTCATCTGAAGCAACTCGGTATTTTTTACATACATTTTTATAAAAGGACTTCTTTTTATAGGTATGGAATTGATTTTGCTGAATCTAAATGCAGGCTTCACATTTCTATCCTGTTTGAATTTGATCTTATTAGTTTCTGCTTGTCTCAGTTCTTTCATTCAACAAATTAGCCATTTCTCTTGGTTTTATGCCATATCTAAACTTAATAAGCCTGACTTCTAGATCTATGCATAGTTGGTAGAGAGGCAGGGGAATGGGGTGGAAAGAAGCCTGGGTTGGAGTCAGACAGCCTGGGAAAAATCCTGACTCTTATGCACTAGAAGTGTATCTTGGGTGGATGCCCTTACCTTTTTCACCCTCAATTCCTCATCTTTTCAATGGAGGATATAATAGTACCTACTTCATAGAGTTTTTGTGAGGAATAAATCATTAACATATAAAGTGCTTAAAATTCTTAACCCTAGCCAAGAGTAAGGTTTAATATATGTTACCTATTATTATTAATTAGACATGTTAACAGAGCTGAGTCAAGGGCACAACTTGGAGGCCATGGACCAACACTATTTGGGAAGAGTCATTCAACCAGCTAAGAATTCACCTAAATGTTTTGTTACCTAAATGTTTCTGTCTTTTATATAAGGTTGCCATATAAGACTTTGTAAAAATGCCTGTTGATGTCAAGATACACTGTTTCTTTAGCCTTTTGATTAATTTTCACATTAGTTAATTATTGCTTAACCGATATAAGAGCCATAATAAAAAATCGAGTCAGTTTACTTCCTTTCTTTTGAAAATGAGATTGTAACCGTCATATTGGTCCTGAAATAAACACAAATATCTCTTCAATCACTACCCTAGGCCCAAGGGCAGCACTGGGGCATGGAGTGGGGGAGAGGATGGTTGCTTTGAGAATTTACACAGAAATATCCTGATATCAGTTGAGAGAAATTAGTTGGTAAAACCGTGGCTTAGGTGAGTTCATAAGCTGAAGTTGGTGATATTGGGGAGGGGAAAATTTCCCCCTATCCCTTTTGATTCTTCTGGCTGATCTAATAATTACATTGCCACAAGGCATATTAACAGGAGAAAAAAAAACAAATTTAATTTTGTACACATGGAGGCCTCATAGGACCCAAAGAAGTGACCAAAGCAGGCAGCTTTTATACATTTTAGACAAAGAAACAATATATTTGTGAATTGACAAGACAAAGGGGTTTGAGCTTGGGATAGTAAATTAGTAAAGGAGGTTTGTTTATGCAGCCTTCTTTGGCCTTGAATTTCCTCTCTCTGATGATAAAGATGTCTCTTTACTTCCTGGTCCAGGGAGGGTAGCTTTCACATGGGAGATTTATTTCCTGCTTTCAGGAGGACAAAGGAGGGTCAGACTGTCCTTCTTGCATTGGCTGTTTCTTAAGTAACTTTAATTCAGAGTATTCAGTAATATGCCAGAGTGGCATTTTTGGGGGCAGCCTGCCCTGACCTGCATCAGTGAGTTTCTCTGAAAAGCAGTGCTCATCCCAAACTAAGAAAGTAATATCCTAGGACAGATGGTTTTAAAAAGAACAGTACAGTGTGGACGAAAATTGTTGCCTATCATATCAGGAAACAAAGGAAGTTGCAGTCCTCAAGCCATCAGCCACTGCAGCCACCTTCCCCCTCCTCACTGTGCACCCCAAGGGGATTCAGATGCAGAAAAACAGGATACTGGCCCTAGATAGCTAAGGTGCATATCAAAGGAATGCTTTCGATGGGTCCAGACTCTTGCATCTTCCCATTCACGGAATAGTGCTAAATTCATTAACTTGTGATGTTTGTTTTTTCTTTAATTAGCAGTAATCTTTTGATGCTCTGACTACCTTCTTTTCACTGCAGAAACTCCTGTACATCCTGGCTCCTCCCTTACGTCTTAGGAGAAGTCCCTCAGAGCTATCTGAGAGGCTGCCTCCCAGGCTTAAGTCCTTAGCAAGTCTGCCCAATAAAACGTAATTCTCAACTTTTAGGTTGTGCGTCTTTTTCAGTTGGCAGTAGGATGCATGGAAGTAAATCTGTAGAACATGTTCAATGAAAAGAAGAATCCAAACTATCCCAGAAAAGTAAGACTGTTGAAGGTTATCCCTACTTCCTTTGAGAAAAAGTGTACATCTATACCAGAACTCCAATGATATGCTTTGCAGTTGGATAAGATTAGGTGTCTGTCGTCAGTTTCCACAGAATACCAAAAGACCTGAGTGGCTTTTCACAAAGTAGGGAGGATAACCATGTAATAGCCATTGTAAATATTGCAGTGGTTTGACTTAAAAGAGAGGCCAAATAGTCTGCCAGAATTCACTTTTGGGAGAAACTGGGGGTGAGGAGAAGCTGGTAACTGATAATTAAGAGAGACGATTTTTTTTTTTTTTTTTTGCGGTACGTGGGCCTCTCACTGTTGTGGCCTCTCCCGTTGCGGAGCACAGGCTCCGGACGCGCAGGCTCAGCGGCCATGGCTCACGGGCCCAGCCGCTCCGCGGCATGTGGGATCTTCCCGGACCGGGGCACGAACCCGCGTCCCCTGCATCGGCAGGCGGACTCTCAACCACTGCATCACCAGGGAAGCCCAAGAGATGATTTTTATTTTGCATAGGCAGGTATCATAAAGTCCAGTTAGAGGGATGTTTGGCTGCCAACTGATAAAGACACACTATATCTACTAAAAGATTTCAAAAAGAAAAACAAATGGTGAGCCCTACAATTATGCTATTCTGTTTCTGTGCTTTTCTCCCCCCCCCCCCCCCCTGTAAAATCACCTTGGAATACAGTAACACATTAGAATACAATACATTGGAGACGATAACAGAAATTATTAAGAGTGTAACATCTAGGATCCAGACAATTAAAAAAAACAAAAAAACAAAAAATCAATTATGGTGTATAGCCCTCTGCATTTCAGTGAGTTTTGGTGATGGCTTGGCTTTGGAGAACATTAATTCCACTGAACCTCTTTTCTTGAAAATATCTGTAGAACCTAGAGAGAATCTGCCTTATTATGACTACAAGGAAATCAAAGAGGCAGATGCTTATACTGAATGTCCTCTTACAGGGGCAACTCTTTGTAGTATGGCCAGAGCAAGGCAGCAGCATGAGCTTATTCATTTGTACACTGGACATAGAATGATAAATGGAGTGACCAAATAATTTATTATGAAATTGAAAATTATTTCAACCCTACAGTAATTATTAAAATTACAGGAAATAACTGAAATGACAATATTCATTTTTAAGTATTTCTATTAAACGTTATTTAAAAGTGGTTAATGATTCTTTTAATCATGGCAGGTAATAGATCTAGTGTATATATAACGAGATGCATATAGTTGTTATAGTTTAGTAAAGGAGTACCCATTTTCAGTTAACTTTTATAACATTTTAAATTTAGGGAGCTCTCTAGGTATTGATGTATATAGCTAAATAAAGTATGAATTCTTTGCTGCTTAAGACAACTTTCTGGTGCAGAGTGGCAGAACCTTTTCATGAGTTAACAGTGCTTATTCCAGTTGCTATGCAGTTTAAGAACAACTCTTATTTTCTAATACTTTTCTCATTTCCCGTGATTTCAAAAATTGCCATCAGACATTCTATAATTCTATTTTTCAGTACCCTGTGTGATTTCACTCATTAGAACCCAGGGACTTTGTTTCATTATTATCACTCAAATGCAGTAGGTGAAAATAGCACTACACCAGGCTGGAGCCAGGAGTCTAGTTTTACCCAAGCATTGCCATGTACTTGTGACTGAGCAAGAAACTTAATTGCATTTTTTTAAAATCTGTAAACCAAAAACATTGGACTGTATGATTTTTTTGAGGCTCCTTTCAGTATCAAAATTCAATTCTAGTTTTTGCTTTATTTTAATAGTATTTATTCTACCCTTTCCAAACTGACAATTATTATTCTTAAGGGTATAAAAGGAAGCAAAATAGTTGAATATTTCTACTTCTTTTCTGTCATCAGGCAGTGTTATACCATCTGCTTTAAGATTTAGGCCAACCTCTGCTTATTTTTTTCTCTTTGCCCTAAGTCTAGCTTTAAAAACAAGGTCTTTTTGTGGCTGCAGAAAATTGTGCTAAGCCTTGCTCATAGAGTTTATGAAATCAGACAGAACCAAGGCTTGGATCTCAGTTCTGCTTTGTGCTAGTTGTGTGAAATTGGCAAGGCTATTGAATTCTCTAAAATTCAGTTTCCTCATTATTAAACTGGGTTAACAGTGTTTATCTCATGCGATTGTTGTGGGATTACATGAAAAAAACCCATAAAAAGCGCTTAGAACAATACCTGGCCCAAAGAAAGCCTGTGAGAAATATTATTTTCTTCTTTTTGCTTCTTGGTGCCATCATCATTATCATCATCATCATTTTTATTATTACTTGGGAAGTTATTTTTGAAATATTATTCTGGTTTTTCATTGCTTTGTTTTACTAAAAAGCAACATCAACAATACCTCATATGTGTAGATAATTTCACAGTTTACAAGGTATTTTTACATGTCTTATCTGATCTTTACAATAATGCTCTGAGTTGAGAAGGATTAGTTTCTCCATGTTACAGATCATTAATAACTTGTCCAAAGGATGAACCCAGGGGACTTGTGATGTTTACTTCCCTAGCCCCATAGTCCCTAGTACAGGAAGTGACTAAGGTAACCCACGTGGTACAAGCAGGACGGTGATAAACAACATCAGGTGGCCTTGTGACAGAGTCATCTGCAATGAACATCAGCACTGGAAAGTTTAAAGCTTCTTTTAAAGAAAACTTTACATGATTTGAGAGAACACTGCTATTTTATTATAGAGTGTGAATGTCTTGAAATAGAAACAGTATAAGGGTTTTTTTTTTTTCCCCTTGTATACATTGGCTTGTAAACAAGGTTTATCTCTCAAAATTTATTTTCAATTTTGAATATCATAAGCATGCTACTTTTTAAAAAGACAGTATGGAATGTTGGGTTCTAGAGGCATTCAGAAGGGGGTCCTGAGGTGGGTGTTGGGAGCAGTGAGTGGTCATTGGACATAGAAATGGTCTCTAGTTGTGCCTGGGTGTGTTTGCTGGAGGACACAGACAGACCAGTGTAACAAGTCACACTGATTCATTTGTCGCATTTCCCTCCTTATTTGTCTTCCTCCAATCAGGAGGAAAACAGCTGTTCTTGTCCTCTAGGGCACTTTACTGTGGGAAGGTTTCCACCAATTTGAAGAAAATGGAAAAAACAAGGACAGCAAAGTGAGCTTTTCATAATGCTAATTTTATGCTTCATTTAAAAAAAAATTCTTAATTAAGAATTTCCTGCTGTTTTCCTATTTAAAAATGTCCTCTTCTGAATGATAGCAATAGTAGTTGGCAGTTGATTTTAATTTGCTCATCAGGCCAAATAAAAAGTTGGTAAATACACATTGGCTTTTGAAATTGTATTGGTTTGTGGAATGCGAAGTCTGAGGTGGGAGACATCCCTGGCAGAAGGCACCTAAGACCAGGTTTCTGTGTGGAAGCTCTTGGTCACTGGCTTGGCCAGCTCCCTCCACTGACCCAGCTCCCCTTGTGCTGAGCTCTGAATAAATATCCATCTCAGTGAATGAAATGTGATTTAGTTGAGTTCCTCTTGAAAAGCTGTCTGAGGGACTGTGAGATGTGACTGCTTTGACTGACGCCCCCATTTTCTCTCCCTCAAAATAAGTCAGATTGACAGGATTCAAAGGAGACATGAAATTAGTTCTTATTGGCTGATTTAGCAACAAAGCCAGGAAGCAGAATCTGCTAAGTGGAAAATATTCTAAGACTAAGAATGAGAGATTGTGAGTATAAGGCAAGTCTTAACTAGCTGAGGAAGTCTCTCCGTTCCTGCAGCTGATAAACTACTTTTGTAACTGGATGAAATGTTGGCCCCAGTGAGGACCCCTTTGGCGCAGACACTTTCAGACTGTCTGCCAGGTGCAAGAGCAGATAGCATTCAGCCATTACTCATGCACGCACCCTTAATAAAAGAGTTTTCCCAGTAGCTACTGAGGCATCAGCCATTCAGGAAGAATTCAGTGATAGTTTCTGCTTAATCACACGATAACCACTTCCATTACATAGTTATTTCAGACTTTAAAGCAAAAATCAGGTGAGATAAAACTGTCTGAAAGGGAATGTCCAGGTTCTTCTCTTCCATTTCCTTACGGTACTGCCGCTGGGCCAGGCTGAGTCTCTGATAATGCCAGTGCTACTCCGAAGATCTACGGAATGAGGAATAGGGATGTTCTCTTTATATTAATACAGATTAATTTGGGGGGGGGGTTCTGCCCTAATTTTCCCTGCTGCAGTTGAGCCCTTTTTCATTAAAGGAAAAGGAGAACTTAGACCTGCTTTCTCCTCTGGTAACTGGAGTGGAGAGGATGAGGTGGAAAGGTTTCAGGCATTACCACAGGGAAGTGAACTGCTGTCTCTTCTGTCCCACTCCATTCCATATTGTAGGCATTTGCTCTCCCACCCCATCACTTAATAATGAAGTCAGGCAGTACAGCAAGGCCTCAGACAGAAGGCCCATTAGGCATGCCTGTGATTAAAGTTGATTAGCTAGAAGTCCAACATGAGTGGTGAATCAAATCCAATTTGCATGAACTACGAGGTGCTTCATTAAGGCTAATCATTTTCTTCTGTCCTTTGGTAATAAATCATCCTTATGTGGGGTTCAGTTAGATCAAGCTTGAGGATTTTGCCTTTAGATTCCTCAACACTGTTAGCTATGCTCTTTGGCTTCATTTTCTAGGATGGTACCTGTCTGGAGCCCCACCTCAGAGCTTCATCCTTGAAAAAACTTCCTAGAAATTTAAGCAGTGACTCATTTAGGTCCATGTGCCAGCACACAAGACTCATACGAAATGAAGTGTGCATCTTTTAAAGTACCAGTAGAACAAATCATACTTATTTAAACTGATAAAGTACTCAGGCCACATAGTGCACTGTGTTGAGCCAACTGATCATTAAATAATTTTACGTACCCTTCTTGAAATGAGTCTATTTAAATCCAGGAAAATTGACCACATTTAACCTTCCAGAGCTCATGTGTAGATCTTTCTTTGCAGTGTCTTGGAGAATGATGAGATGCTGCTTGTTTTGCCCCAAAGGATTATTTCTGCATATCTCCTGTCATTTGTATACTCTGTTCTCTGTGCCTGAAGCACCCTTCCCATCCCCTCTCACAGTCCTCTGTGCTTGTGTCTGTTGAAACATTTATCACACTGCAATACAATTTCTTTTTTACTTATTTATCTCTTCTACTCCTTGGAAACAGGAATTTCATGCCTAGCCCACAGCTGATAATAAATATATATTGAATAAAATGTTGTTAATTATGAGATGGTAGCTATAATGGACTATTATGCAGCCCATTAAAAGAATGATGTTGATCTCTGTATATTGGCAAGTAAAGATGCCCATATATTTCATAATATAGTTACTGAAAAAAAGAAAGCTAAAAAACATTTTTTTAATTAAAAAAGAGTGCTTATGCGTGTATCCATAGAAAAGGTAAAAAGTGTAAACATGCAGGGGCAGGATCTGGGATGTAAAGATAGGGCTTTTACTTTTACCTTTATAAATTTCTATATTCTAATTTTACTTTTAACTTTATAATTTTCCATATTTTAATTTGTTAGACTGAGTCTGTATTACTATTATAAGTTAAAAACCTAATAAATAGCTTTAAAAACTATAAATTACAGATTCTGGTTGCAAATTATTATTTTGAAAAATACTATGTTATTTCTAGGGTTGCTTTAACCAATTGCCACAAACTGGGTTGTTTAGTACAACAGAAATTTATTCTTTCATGGTTCTGGAGGTTAGAAGTCTGAAGCCATGCTCCCTCCAAAGGTTCTAGAAAAGAATCCTTCTTTACCTCTTCTAGCTTCTGGTAGTTGGCCGCAATCCTTGGTATTCCTTGGCTTTTGCACACATCACTCCAGTTTCTGCCTCTGTTTTCACATAGCCTTCTTATAAGGACACCAGTCAGTGAATTTAGGGTCCACACTAATCCAGTATGACCTTACCTTAACTAATTACATCTGTAAAGATCCTACTTCTAGATAAGGTCATGTTCTGAGCTTCTGGGTGGACTTGAATTTGCAGGGTGGGGGGAATAAATTTTCCCCAGTACAAACATTAAACAGCACTTACTAACAAGGGCCAGAACCAACAAGCTTTATGTGTCAAAATGTCTTTTCTGCAGACAGTTTTCTGAGCGGATATCTTACCGTTACAATTTGCAGTACCTCGTTGGACTGGCACAGGATGGGAGCACTGGGTGATGTTACTGCTACTACAGGTTTGGAGAACCTAACAACCCTTGAGCTCATCCCTCCTCTAGCCTGAGACCCGAATTCACTTCACTCTACCCCTCCAGTTCTGGGAAGAAGCAGCTTTTAGTTCCTCTTCTAATCTCTAGCTTTACTTTTGGTCTTAGGTTTTGTTTAATTTACAAATTCAATTCCCTTATTTCTTACTTTTTTCTTCTTTTAAGATTATTGTCTACTATGTACAAGGCTCTGTAGGGTACACAAAATGGATTTCCTTGTAGTTTGTTAATACTTACATAATGTTAATGTTACCAACCAGGGTTCTTGGCCTTCCCCAGTCAATGGAAATTGACTAGAGGCCAGACAAGAAATTCAGTCAAGGCTTTATTGGGGCCCCTGCTGCAGCATGGGGGAGCAAGAATAAACAACAGGCTCCCTTGCTTGCTCCCGGAGGGGAACCTTTTTCTTACATGGGGTGAGGGTAGGGATGTGTCCAGGGGTTGGGCCAGAAGGGCGGCTTAGGTCTTTTCCCCACCCCTTAGGTGGTGGTGTGTGGAGGGGACATATGCAATACCCTGCTTTTGCTCCTGACACCCTGTTTTTGCTCCAGGCTCCTGAAAAGTGGCAGTTGGGTTTTTTTGTCTCTTTGTATCTTTTGGGTCCAGAATTTGCTCCAGCTGCCCATGCACACAGTTATTTTTACTCCCATAAAGTTTCTCTGTATTTTGTTGCTCGAGGAGAGGTATGTCCAGGAGCAAGCATTGCAGTGCTGCAGCAAAGGGTCCCAGGTCCCAGCCTATCTCATTAATACTGTACTTACTGATTGAAAGATACACATCAACCTTTGTAAAATTGAGGTTCTTCTTATAGTTCAGGCATGGCATAGTTCAGTTGGTAGCATTTAAAATTTCTTAGTGGTAAATAAATTACACATCTTACAGTTAATGTCTTCAGATTCAATGATATATGGTAGCAAAAGACATTTGGGCAAATCTTCCTGCCATTACACTCGATGAGCACATGTTGTGAGTGATTGTGGGTTAAGAAATAGGAACCTATAGTTCTTTATTTTAATATAGTTTTTAAAATAAAATGTTTATTATTGTTACTATTTTTTAAATTGAGGTAAAATTGACATATAACATTTTATTAGTTTTAGATATACAACATAATGATTCAATCTTTGTATATATTGTGAAATTATAGCCCCTATAGGTCTAGTTAACATCCATCACCACATAGTTATAAATTATTTTGTGTGATGAGAAGTTTCAATATGTATTGTCTTAGCAACTTTCACATATGCAATACAGTAGTATTAACTATAGTCACCATGCTGTACATTATATCCCCATGACTTATTTATTTTATAACTGGAAATTTGTACCTTTTGATCCACTTTACCCATTTTGCTTACTCCCCACTCCCTGCCTCTGTCAATCACCAATCTGTTCATTTTTTGTCTGTTTTTTGTTGTTTTATTTTTAGATTTCACATGTAAGTGAAATCGTATGGTATTTGTCTTTCTCTGCCTGATATATTTCACTTAGCCCAATGCCCAAGGTCTGTCCATATTGTTGCAAATGGCAAGACTACATTCTTTTTATGGCTGAATAATTTTCCATTGTATATATACACCACATTTTCTTTATCCACTCATCTATCAGTGGACACTTAGGTTGTTTCTATATCTTGACTATTGTAAATAATACAGCGACCATGGACTTGCATATATCTGTTCTAGTTAGTGTTTTTATTTTCTTCGGATAAATACCAAGGTGTGGAATTGCTGGATCATATGATAGTTCTATTTTTAATTTTTTGAGGAATCTCCATACTGTTTTCCATAGTGGCTGCACCAACTGCATTCCTACCAGTGGTGTGCTAGTGTTCCTTTTTTCCACCTCCTCACCAACACTTGTTATTTCTAGTTCCCTCATTTCTTATATTCATTCCAGAAATATAATTTAGCACCTACTATTTGCAAGGGATAGAACATATCTAAATGCTCTTATAGAAACGGTATTAGTACTTACATTTACTAAGCAGGAGGTCTGGATATCATTAAAAATTCTATAAGGCAAAAATATATGTGAACCAGGACAGGAGGCCAGCTTATGGTCAATAGTGTACAAAGTTATCAACACTGTACCTTTCCCATTGGCAAGAAACTGGGTTCTCGAATTTTTTACTAGTGAAACCACAGTCTTTTAAGGTGGAAAATTCATTTGGTATCAACTTAGTATTTAGCTTTTTCCCAAGCCTGCAATCAGTTATCAATACTTACTGTTCATGGTGTTTGTACCAAGTATCCTTTTTGTAGTGCAGATTTCTGTCCCTCCCCCAAAGGGCTAAAATATCACATGGAGAAGGGAAAGAAAATGCAAGAGGAATTCTAATTCATGAGTTTTTTCTTTTACATAGTATTTGTGTCAGAATCAGACATAAGCCCAGCTAAAATTGATAATTCACCAGCTAAAAGAAAATGGTTTTATGTGGCAGACCTACTGCCCCAGAAAACAAGTAATTAAAGGACCTCTTAAAATAGCCATAAAATTGACATTCTGTGGGAGCCGACGTGTTATTACGGTTCTTTTCAGTGAGGCTCCTCCCTGGGCACTATTCTGAGACCTGAGGTCTGTTGGCAAAATGAGCAAATCACCTAAGGACTTTGCATCCTCTTCTGGGGAAAGGGTTAGTGTATTTCTGGTGTAGGCAAGATAGTTATATCATGTCAGGTGGGAGTATGACCTTGTTATTGTTTTTATTTGGAGATTCAGTATGATTTAAGGAGATTTGTATGGGTGCCAAGTTGACAAGCGGTGGACTTGTGATGGTTAATTTTATGTGTCAACTTTGTTAGGCCGTGGTAACCAAATATTCGACCAAACATTAGTCTAGATATTTCGGTGAAAATATTCTGTAGATGACATTAACATTTAAATTGGTAGACATTGAGTAAAGCAGACTGCCCTCCATAATGTGAGCAGACCTCATCTAATCAGTTGAAGATCTTAGTAGAAAAAGAACTGAAATCCCTGAAAGAAGAGGGCATTCTGCCAACAGATGGCCTTCAGACTTGAAGTGCAATGTCGACTCTTCCCTGTGTCTCCAGCCTGCTGGCCCACCCTGCAGATTTTGGACTTGTCAGTCTCCACGATCACATGAGCCAATTCCTTAAATAAATTATCTATCTATCTATCTAACTATCTTTCTATCTACTTACCGATATCTATTATCTATCCATCCTATTTGTTCATTTTCTCTGTGATGATTCTTTGGCTAGGGAAAGTTGGGGGGAAACTTCTACTGAGGAGAAAATGGGTCTTCCTCGATTCCAAAGCTAATGATAACAGAATGCCACATTTCCCTCAGTTTCCCCAAATGTGAGCCATTTATTGGTGTTAGTAATGAAACTTCAGTTGTTAGTACAAAGTTTACATTACACTTGCTTAAATGTCCTAGTGTTTAGACGCAGAGGGCTTATCATCATAATGTAAAGAAGAAACAAATATGATGGCCCATGTCTTCTTTCCCCAAAGGTAAGACAGCATCACTACCTCAGAAAAAGGAAGCTTTGGACCAAAACCAATGGGGGAAGGAGACAGAGAGTGGCTGGCTGTATTCAAATAGGTCTTCTGCCTTTCTTTTTTTCTTTTTTTTTAATTTTTAAGAAGATGTTGGGGGTAGGAGTTTATTAATTAATTAATTTATTTTTGGCTGTGTTGGGTCTTCGTTTCTGTGCGAGGGCTTTCTCTAGTTGTGGCAAGTGGGGGCCACTCTTCATCGCGGTGCGCGGGCCTCTCACTGTCGCGGCCTCTCTTGCTGTGGAGCACAGGCTCCAGACGCGCAGGCTCAGTAGTTGTGGCTCACAGGCCTAGTTGCTCCGCGGCGTGTGGGATCCTCCCAGACCAGGGCTCGAACCCGTGACCCCTGTACCGGCAGGCAGATTCTCAACCACTGTGCCACCAGGGAAGCCCCCCTTTCTTTTTTTTTAATTTAAATTTTTTTTAATGGGGTATAGTTGTTTTACAATGTTGTGTTAGTTTCTACTGTACAGCAAAGTGGAGTTCCTTGTGCTATACAGCAGGTTCTCATTAGTTATCTATTTTATACATATTAGTGTATATATATGTCAATCCCAATATCGCAATTCATCCTGTCCTCCCTTCCCCCGCTTGGTGTCCATATGTTTCTTCTCCACATCTGTGTCTCTGTTTCTGCCTTGCAAACCAGTTCATCTGTGCCATTTTTCTAGATTCCACATATATGCGTTAATATACGATATTTGTTTTTCTCTTTCTGACTTACTTCACTCTGTATGACAGTCTCTAGGTCCATCCACATCTCTACAAATGACCCAATTTCATTCCTCTTTATGGTTCCTTTAATATTCCATTGTATTTATGTGCCACATCTTCTTTGTCCATTCCTCTGTCAGTGGACATTTAGGTAGCTTCCCTGTCCTGGCTATTGTAAGCAGTGCTACAATGAACACTGCAGTACATGTGTCTTTTTTTCTTTTTTTTTTTTAATGTATATATTTTTAATTAATTAATTTATTTTTGGCTTCATTGGGTCTTCGTTGCTGTGCGCGGGCTTCTTATTGTGGTGGCTTCTTTTGTTGTGGAGCACAGTCTCTAGGCACGTGGGCTCAGTAGTTGTGGCCCACAGGCTCTAGAGTGCAGGCTCAGTAGTTGTGGCACATGGGCTCAGTTGCTCCGCGGCATATGGGATCTTCCCAGACCAGGGCTCGAACCTGTGTCCCCTGCACTGGCAGGCGGATGCTTAACCACTGCACCACCAGAGAAGCCCCATGTGTCTTTTTTGAATTATGGTTTTCTCAGGGTATATGCCCAGTAGTGGGATTGCTGGGTCATATGGTAGTTCTATTTTGTTTTTTAAGGAACCTCCATACTGTTCTCCATAGTGGCTGTATCAATTTCCATTCCCATCAACAGTGCAAGAGGGTTCCCTTTTCTCCACACTCTCTCCAGCATTTATTGTTTGTAGATTTTCTGATGATGGCCATTCTAACTGGTGTGAGGTGATACCTCATTGTAGTTTTGATTTGCATCTCTCTATTAATTAGTGATGTTGAGGAGCTTTTCATGTGTTTGTTGGCCATCTGTATGTCTTCTTTGGAGAAATGTCCATTTAGGTCTTCTGCCTATTATTTGATTGGGTTGTTTGTTTTTTTGATATTGAGCTGCATGAGCTGTTTGTATATTTTGGAGACTAATCCTTTGTCCTTTGATTCATTTGCAAATATTTTCTCCTATTCTGAGGGTTGTCTTTTCATCTTGTTTATGTTTTCCTTTGCTGTGCAAAAGCTTTTAAGTTTCATTAGGTCCCATTTGTTTATATTTGTTTTTATTTCCATTACTCTAGGAGGTGGGTCAGAAAGGATCTTGCTGTGATTTATGTCAAAGAGTGTTCTTCCTATGTTTGATAGTGTCCGGCCTTACATTTAGGTCTTTAATCCATTTGGAGTTTATTTTTGTGTATGGTATTGGGCAGTGTTCTAATTTCATTCTTTTACATGTAGCTGTCCAGTTTTCCCAGCACCACTTATTGAAGAGGCTGTCTTTTTTCCATTGTATATTCTTGTCTCCTTTATCGAAAATAAGGTGACCATATGTGCAAAGGTTTATCTCTGGGCTCTCTGTCCTATTCCATTGATCTATATTTTCATTTTTGTGCCAGTACCATATTGTCTTGATTACTGTAGCTTTGTAGTATAGTGTGAAGTCACTTGCCTCCTTTCCTCCTTTGTCATAGATTAGTTGACCATAGGTGCGTGGGTTTATCTCTGGGCTTTCTATCCTGTTCCATTGATCTATATTTCTGTTTTTGTGCCAGTATCATATTGTCTTGATTACTGTAGCTTTGTAGTGTAGTCTGAATTCAGGGCGCCTAATTCCTCCAGCTCCGCTTTTCTTTTTCTCAAGATTGCTTTGGCTATTTGGGTCTTTTGTGTCTCCATACAAATATTAAGATTTTTTTTTCTAGTTCTGTGACAAATGTAGGTCTTCTGTCTTTGCTCACACACTCCTTCTCACCTGGTTTGGCTCAAGCCAAGTATATGACGCTTTCTAAACTTGAATGTATTTTCCTTTCTATGCCAGTTGCCCCTTAGAGACTGCTCATCTTTCTACTCCCTTTCATAGCAAAACTTCTTGAGTCAGTATCTCCACATCTCACCTCACTTTCTTCCATACCTGACTCCATTCAGACTTTTGTCCTTATCACACTGCAGAGACTACCCTAGTCAAGGCCCTTTGTGACCTCCACATTGCCCTCTAGCTTTGTTCAAGATTATCTCTGTGTCTTTGATTTTCTGTGATTTGAATATGGTATGCCTAGGGGGGTGTGTATGCATATGTATATATGTGGTATTTATCCTGCTTGGTATTCTCTGAGCTTCCTGGATTTGTGGTTTGTTTCATTAATTCTGGAATTCTTAGCCAATATTACTTCAAGTGTTTATCCTGCTGTTTTTCTTTTCCTTCTGATATTTCAATTATTATATGTTATACCTTTTGAAATCATCCTACAGTTCTTGGATGTTACATTCTTTTTTCTTTTTTATCCTCTTTTCTCTTTATGTTTCAGTTTTGTAAGTTTCTATTGATCTATCTTCAAGCTCACTGATACTTTTTTCAGCTCTGTCCAGTCTACTAATGAACCCATCAAAAGCATGCTTCATTTCTGTTACAGTGTTTTGTTTTGGTTTTTTTAACATCTTTATTGGAGTATAATTGCTTCACAATAGTCTGTTAGTTTCTGCTTTATAACAAAGTGAATCAGCTATACATATACATATGTTCCCATATCTCCTCCCTCTTGCATCTCCCTCCCACCCTCCCTATCCCACCCCTCTAGGTGGTCACAAAGCACCAAGCTGATCTCCCTGTGCTATGTGGCTGCTTCCCACTAACTATCTATTTTACACTTAGTAGTGTATATATGTCCATGCCACTCTCTCACTTCATCCCAGCTTACCCATCCCCCTCCCTGTGTCCTCAAGTCCATTCTCTACATCTGCATTTTTATTCTTGTCCTGCCCCTAGGTTCTTCAGAACCTTTTTTTTCCTTTAGATTCCATATATATGTGTTAGCATACGGTATTTGTTTTTCTCTTTCTGACTTACTTCACTCTGTATGGCAGACTCTAGGTCCATCCACCTCACTACAAATAACTCAATTTCATTTCTTTTTATGGCTAGTAATATTCCATTGTAAGTATGTGCCACATCTTCTTTATCCATTCATCTGTTGATGGACACTTAGGTTGCTTCCATGCCCTGGCTATTGTAAATAGAGCTGCAATGAACATTGTGGTACATGATTCTTTTTGAATTATGATTTTCTCAGGGTATATGCCCAGTAGTGGGATTGCTGGGTCATATGTTAGTTCTATTTTTAGTTTTTTAAGGAAGCTCCATACTGTTCTCCGTAATGGCTGTATCAATTTACATTCCCACCAAGAGTACAAGAGTGTTCCCTGTTCTCCACACCCTCTCCAACATTTATTGTTTGTAGATTTTTTGATGATGGCCATTATGACTGGTATCAGTTGGTGTTACGGTGTTTTTGGTTTCTAGCACTTCCTTTTGATTCTTTCTTAGTTTCCATCTCTCTGCTTATATTACCCATTTGTTCTTGCATGTTGTCTGCTTTTTCCATTAGTGCGCTTAGGATATTAATCATAGTTATTTAAAATTCCAGACCAGGCCTGATAAAACCAACATCTGTGTCATACTGGAGTCTCATTCTGATGCTTGCTTTGTCTCTTCAGACTGTGTTCTTTCTTACCTTGTATTTTTGTTGTTGAAAGCTGGACATGATGTATTGAGTAATAGGAAATGAGGTACGTAGACTTTAGTGTAAATTTTTATGTTAATTTGGCTAGCAGTTGGACTGTGTTTAATGTCATAGCTATAGATACCACAGGCTTCAATTCCTCTCGTATCTTTGTTTTTGTCTCCCCTATTGTTCTTGGGTTTCACTAAAAATTTCTTCTTAAACAGACCTGAATTCACTATTATTGTACTAAAACCCTGTTGGTGTGGTGGTAAGGAATGCAGGAGGGATAGCATTTTATAATTTTATTATTAAATCTCAGTCTTTTAGTGGCCCTGTGTCTCTGGGCTATGACCCTCGTGTGTGTTTCTTAGTTTCCCTCTCCCAACCTTTGAATGAGATGAGGGCTAGAAGGGGAGAAATGCCCTTTTTCTGATGGGATAAAGCTCTGGAAAGTAGATCTTTGTTATGGAGAGCATTCTGACATATTTCACAATGATTATGGTTGCCTATCCCTCGCTATAGCCACAGGGTGATCTTTTTTTGGCTCTTCACTGGTGGGAAGAAACTGGTTAGGTTCCTGGAGGTGAAATTCATGAAAGTATAAGGGCCCCCTAAGACCCTGCCGTCCCATGATTCTCTCACTCTCAAGCTAGTCCATTTTCAGTCTCCAGCAATTCATCAAAATTACCACTTAAATGTTTCTACCAGTTTATGGCCCCAGTGCTTCTGCTTCAGATCTCAGCTGTGGTTCTCCACAATTTGGCATGGTGGCTTGCCCTGCAACCTCAGTTCTCTGATGTTTCCAAGAAATGTCACTGATTATCAGTTTGTTTAACATTTTCTTTTCCTAAGGATGGAAGTGATGATTTCCAGGCTTTTAACATGTTGAATCCCAAACTGGAAGTCTAGGTATCCTTTACAGTACCTAGCACTGTGCTAAACAGGAATTGGCACACCATGTCTTGGCTTGTGTTTTCACCAATGCTACTCAGCCCGTTTCCCCAGCACTTCCTACAGCTGCACAGGACACTCTTTTTGCCAGGGGAAACTAGTTGGAGCTTTGGCATGTGTGTTTTAATGGCTGCCAGTCCTTTAAATGTAGGCACTAATTTCATACGTAGAGTGAGTGATGGGTGACAACTGAGATCAAGTGGGGTTGTCCCACTCAGCTTCCTGTTTCCTTCTCCCAGACATGTATATTTGCATTATTGCCAAAAAAAGAAAAATAAATCCAAAAAAAATCCACACTTCTCTGTTGGGCTGGAGCCTTGGCCTACTCAGGAAGGGTCATTTCTGGTGTCTCAGGTGTATAGGATCTTCCCTGAGGCTTGATTTCTGAGATTTAGAGACACTCTGAAGGCTTTAATTTTCTTATTTATGGTTTTGCTTTTTGCTGTGTGGGAAGACATTTCTCTCACCCTTTCTTTCTTTCTTTCCTTCCTTCCTTTCTT
Source organism: Lipotes vexillifer (assembly GCF_000442215.2). NCBI lineage: Eukaryota > Metazoa > Chordata > Mammalia > Artiodactyla > Lipotidae > Lipotes > Lipotes vexillifer. Next base: position 949,590 of record NW_006792683.1, read on the forward strand.
CCTTCCCTCCCTCCCTCCTTCCTTTTCCTTTTTAATATTAGTACTTAGCATGTTTATGTTAAGTTAAATGTTTTCCTCATTAATGTTAGCTTTTAGCAGAATAGGAAAATTTAGCTGAAGACAACTGCCTGGTGAATCTTTTCAATACTGATTTGAAATGCAAATTAATAGAAGCAATTACCGGATACTATACATAGTCTTAAAATGGAAGGCTTTAAATGACATTTTCCTGGCAATCTGTATAAATCTCAAAGATTAGGCATTCTCTTTATTCAACAAACTAAATATGCATCCAAAGCCCAATTTGAAGTTGCCATCCCATAATCATTCTTAATTGTAGCCAGCTCTGAAATAAAGATGACCTTATCAAACAAGTTACCTAAAGAATTACTCCCTATTCGGGAATATATGTTTGGAAAGAGAGATACCTTATGTATTGGGGTTGGGTGCTGATGGCCTCAGAGGATGAAGACCACGATGATATTTTAGGGAGATGGATTATTTTTCTCAGTCAGAAGGAAGGGAACTAACATTTATTGAGTCTTCTCTGTGCTGAACACTTAATATTCATTCATTCTTCAATGAATATTCATTGGGTACTACCATGTTTTGGCCATATATTTTAATTGCTGGGGATGCAGTGGGAATAGGACAGACAAGGTCCCTTCTCTCATGAGTTATATCCTGGTTGGGAAAATTAAATTAATCCAGAGAATGATAAGTACCCTGATGTAGGACTGAGAATGGCTGGCTGGGTGGGTGAGGAGATGGTGCCCATTAGATAGGGCGGAACAAGCAAGACCTTTTTGAAAAGGTGACGTTTGCATTGAGCTATTAAAGAGCCAGCCAACCACTCATTTTGTAATTTTCACAACTTGAGGAAAAGGTAACTTTAGTTCAACTGGTATAGGCAAAGAAATGAATTGCTTAACTAGGTTAAGTCATTTTTCTGAAGTTACACAGACTTCAAATCCTATTCCATTTGCCTCCAAAGCTCCCCACCCACCACAGCCCACAGGTCATTGCTCACCAGCTGCCTCAGTCTTGGGTAGAAACAAGATTTTTGTTTACCTGATCTAGGACTTTAGGTTTTCATGGAACAGAGAATTTTCTAATAAAACTAACCCCCAGCCATCTATTTTCTCAGTAAGAATATTAAAAATCAAAGAAGATAGCCACTTAATTTTCATAAAAAAAGATATTTTAATACCAAAAAAGTTAAAAGGATATTGTCTGAGATTAAAGGACATGACTTTGAATTGAATACAATTAGCTTTATGAAGCACACATTATTTTGTCTCTGTTTTTACTTATTTCACAGAGAATCACTAGAACCACAACATAAGAAGACTCATTTGAGAACTGATAGACTCAATGACCTGCAGGTTTACCTCCAACCTTGAGAATCTTAGGTTGATGCAAACTTCCTAATCTTGATGTGTGGAGGGGCAACGCAGGGAGATGCTCTGCCCTGAGGATATAAACTTTCTTTTAATTCAATCAGTCCAGCAAAGGGCAGGCAGGTCATCTAGACCTAAGTATTTCCAATTTGAGTGTTGTCCTTTGAAATGTTTATCTATTTAGGAAAGAGGAGATGATGCATTCTCTGTTCATTAAAAAGTTCAAACACAACTTAAAGTTCTTTACAAAATAATACACAAACTTTTTCCGTAGGCAGTTGCTTACGATGGCTTGAATAAATTAAGAGATTAGATTCATTGCTTTTCCTATTAATTAAATATATGGTTAGAAATGACCATTTGGACTTCTATTAATATCAGTAGAAGTGTGTATGTATGTATGTGTGTGTGTGTGTGTGTGTGTGTATCTTTGTCATGAATATTCAAGTATCGATCAATTTATGATAGTGATATATCTGGATTTCTTTTCCTAACAATGAAACATAAGCACAAATAGGAAATGTAAAAGAATAAATACTATTTAAAATTATATGAAAACATAATGATAATTACAGAGGCAATAATTAGATACAAGAGCAGCAATAGCATCCTTGAGGCCGTTTCTACAGTGTTTCAAGTACCTAATTATATCAGTTTTATCAGAGTTCATCTCATAGAGAGATGAGGTAAGAAGTGTTGGGCTCAAGGATCAATTGAAATTTCAGTTCTGTACATGAGTAAAAATAGCAAATATACAAGCTGTTTGAATGCCTGGCTCTTCTCTTGTCAATATAACTGTTATGCTTCCAATGAAGAAAGAAGGTAATTTTTTAAAAAATTTTTTAATTTTTTTTTTTTTGGCGGTACGTGGGCCTCTCACTGTCGTGGCCTCTCCCGTTGCGGAGCACAGGCTCTGGATGCGCAGGCTCAGTGGCCATGGCTCACGGGCCCAGCCGCTTCGTGGCGTGTGGGATCTTCCCAGACCGGGCCACGAATCCGTGTCCCCTGCATCGGCAGGAGGACTCTCAACCACTGTGCCACCAGGCAAGCCCAGAAGGTAATATTTTTCTAAGAAACATGAACAACCAAGAAACCCTATCATATCCTTTTTCATTCATGTTACTTTCTTGTATTAGCCAACCACTTACACTGAAAATAATGACATAGAAGGAAAGAAAAAGATAAGACAACCTATAGTTCCTCTTCCCTTTAGTCCTTTCTTGCTCATGATGAGGAAGAGAATATTGTGACCAAAAGCAGGAGAGTAAACAGAACCCTGGAGTGAAACAGTGAATGCATAGTGTTGTTTGTCCAGTGTTCATAAGAACTGTTTCTGATTCTCCTGCCTGATGGGAATGAAAAAGAACATCTGTGAGCTCAGTTGGGGCATACCAACTGATATCACATCTGGTACATTATCTGCAGTTGAGGCTTCTACTTAATTGTCACACACTATGATCCAGACTGGTATTTGCAGGGGACAGACTAGTGAATTAAATGGGAATAAAATGGGACCATCACCCCTGCATCCCTTAAGTCTTTGAGGGTCATGCTAATGTCTGCTATTCTACTGAGGATGCATTATATTTTTTATTTACTATCTTAGTTGAGAACAGGGAGTGGCAATTTCAGGGGTTTCTGCTTCGCCTTCACTAGTATAGTGGTTTTTTTCATTAGGCTCAAAAGAGCCTACATTAGGGTCATGTCAGTGTCTGAGATGGCTAGTCCAATTATACATTTGGAAACTGGGAAAATACCACTGGATGTGTCTGTGGACTCACCGTAGATGACGTTAGTCCAGAAATCCATTTACTGCTCAATTTCCATATACCCCTACTCTAATAGGGAGGCCGTAATGGAGCTTTGAGCCCTCACATATTAGTGTCTGGGTTTGGTATTTATGAATGTGGGAATATGGGAAGTATTCTCTCCTCCTCAATTTTCTAGAAGTTTTTGTAAAACTGATATCATTTCTTCCTTAATTGTTTGATAGAATTTGCCAGTGAAACATCTGGTGAATGAATGAATTTAATTTCTTTAATTGATATGGGGTTATTCAGATAATATGAAAGAGCTGAATGTCCCCTTTCTCCAGTGTACAGCCAACCAAGTAAATGGCCATAGGTCTGTTTGGCAGAAAGTCTGGGGGAATCACTGCTTTGTTTATTGGCTATGATGTTGCAGGGCCTTCCTCAAGGGGAACCAGCTTTCTTTCAGTAGATTTGTTCTGGGTCAAAGAGCTGGCAAGGGATCATGACTTTTCTTGGAGACCTGATCTCAGCCTTCTCCTCATCCTTTCTTGATCTCTGTTGATTATATTATGCAATACGCTTGTTGGATATTTGACTATCTTGCCTTTAGGGATACATAAAAAGTGAGTATGAGTGATATCCATAGGTCCCTTGGAGTCAGACTTTCTTGGCTACCATTCCAACTTGTTCCGCATTTTGAATAATTACTTCTTCCTTGTCAATGATGGTTAAATGCTACCTTTTGGCTTTTCCTACTTTGGATTCCCTACTGTTGCTGAGGAGCCCAGTTCTGCAACAGTTTCTCTGACGATTAGTACTGGTCTCCAGAGAACCACCACACTTGAACTTTGACTTTTCAGTGATGCTGGTGACCCCTCACCTGAGCATTCCTTATTGCCTTGGCAAGGGGAATGTTCCCTGGCTGTTTCTAGAAATGTAGTCAGCTGGTGGATTTTATGACCTTATATGATAGTTCTATTCTATCCACTACTCTGAACCTGTTAATTTCTTCCTCCACAGCCTGTCACAGAAATTCTGGCATACATTTAAAGTGGGCCATCACCTTGTTCAAGATTTTAAGAGCCATTCCACAAGTGTATATAAGCCAACTCAAGAATCCCTTCCCATGGTATTAAACTGAGAAACAGGAAGAGAGTTGCACTAGTAAAAAAAAATTCTCCCTCAACCAATTTTATATTCTTCATCCCCGGTAGATCTACTCCTGGTACCAATTGTCTTGGGTAAGGTTTCTAGAAGCATGAGCTTTTTGTGGAATTTATTTATAGAGGGAGTGTTCTCTAGAGAAACCTGTAAGGGAATGAAGGAAGCATAATAGAGCAGAAGTCAAGCAAACATATGTTGCAAGAGAAATCTAGCCTTGGCCTCTTCCCACGGGGAGCTCTGGAGCGTGAATGTTGCTGCAGAAGTTGTCCTTCCCAAAGGCAAGGGGGTCTTTTTTACACCCTTGCATCAGGTAACCATCCTGACCCACGGGGTAAGGTGTAACCTCTTAGTTGCAGCAGGCGGGCTCCTTAGTTGTGGCATGTGAACTCTTAGTTGCGGCATGCATGTGGGATCTAGTTTACCTGACAAGGGATTGAACCCGGGCGCCCTGCATTGGGAGCCCAGAGTCTTAACCACCACGCCACCAGGGAAGTCCGCTTCATAGGCTTCTGATACCCACATATGGCACATATGATGAACCAACTCTCCATTCCATCTTAAGGTATTCATAGGCTGCACATGCATGGAGCTACAAAGGGGTTAAACCTTTGGTGCAGAGCTATTCAATTCTTCATGCACCAAGTTGGAGTAAGGCAGACATAGTATATGGTTGATGCCTCTTTAACAAAGAGTTGAATTTTGTGTCAGTCGAAATCTATGAGGAGGGAATAATGGCACATGTGCCATAAATTTGCAATTCTGGAGTTAGAGTATAAGCTCTTAGAGGGTGAGATTGTGATTTATACATCTTTGTACCCTCTGTAGCTAGCACAGGACCCTGAATAAAGCAGATGCATAATAAATATTTGTTGATTGATTGTTTTGGCTATCTAACAATTTATGCAAATGAAGGAGCTAGTGTCAGTGAAAATTGTTGAACACTTAACAAGAATTTTTATTCCTTTGGTTTTCTTCTTTGAGAACATTCTTTGACATTACGGGGTGAAATCAGAGCTGGAGAATGTGCAGCTAAAGGTTAACTCTGCTCTCAAAATATCATCTTTGAGGCTTCCCTGGTGGCACAGTGGTTGAGAGTCCGCCTGCCGATGCAGGGGACACAAGTTCGTGCCCCGGTCCGGGAAGATCCCACATGTCGTGGAGCGGCTGGGCCCGTGAGCCATGGCCGCTGACCCTGCATGTCTGGAGCCTGTTGCTACACAACAGGAGAGGCCACAACAGAAAGAGGCCCGCATACCACAAAAAAAAAAAAAAAAAAAATCATCTTTGTAGTAGTAAAATAAAGCTCTGATACTGAAGTCCTTATGCTTTTGTCCTGGTCTTTCTATAAAATATAAGGCCCATGTATTTTTTTTAGAAATCCCTTTTTGTCGTCATTCAATCTTATCTCCTTGCATGAATTACTCATTAGAATTTAGCTTCTTCCAGAGCCCCAGTAACATATTTTGGTTACTGGAATGTTATTAAGAGTGATATTTTGTGGTCAGCAATGATCACTATTACTGTCTATTAATAGGTCCTGCTTGAGTCAAGGGAATTTTTTGGTTGTTGTTGTTATTGGTATTGGTATTGGAGTGGGAAGGTGAATACCTCCAGGATTTGCATGTTTAGTCCTTGACCAAACAAATGATATAAAATTGGATTTTAGTGGGTTCAAAGGAGAATGTAATCTCAGTTTATTTCTTGGAGAGCAGGTGTCCAGGGCCAAAGGACATTGCTGTAGGATTAAGAATGTTGTTTATGTTACAGTGACATTTGCTATGTTTTTAATGCTTTCCCAAAATGATTTCTTCTCAAGTAAAAAATGCTGAGAAGAATTCAAAAGGCTTGAATACTAGAGTGCCTGAGGGAAAATCCAAAACAACACCACAATCTCTCTTTCTCCCTCTCTCTCTCTCTCTCTCTCTCTCTCTCTCTCTCTCTCTCTCTCTCTCACACACACACACACCATGTGTGTGTGTGTGTGTGTGTGTGTGTGTGTGTGTGTATGGACAGGTACATTCCAGATTAGCTTATGCTATTAATGAATAGCATGGGGCTGGGCTATTTGCCATAATCAAAATTAAAAACTTAGAACTCTTGACGCCTCTCATCAATTTGATCTTTCCAATTTCCTCAAGCTAATGAGGGTGATGGTTTTATTTGACACTAAAATATTTAGGAAATGCCTTAATCTAACAATGTGACAAGATAAATGGGGTTTAAATAGAAAAAGAACATGGTCCTTTAACAGAAGCAAATGTATTTCTAAGACAAACACAGTTGGTCTTGTTCCCCTGTGTATTTCTATTTGAGTGCCCTGTAATAATTAATGTTTTAAGAGCATAAAATAAGGAAGAAAATTTGAGTTCTAAAGCCTTAAGGAATTTTATGTTTCTGTGAAGTATTTCCTTATGTTACTCATCACTTGATTTGAATGTGAAACTAATTTCAGTCCTCTAAATCAAGGTATTTGCTAGCCTCAGTAGGGTGGATTGAGCATATAAAAATTATTAAGAAAAGCCATAAGCAGTGCAATTTGCAACTGTGAAGATCTGTGCAACGCATCTATAATATACCCACATATTGCTATCATCTAATTATCTTTTGGTGGCTAAAACCCAATGTTTGTCCTTGGGAACAAGCTTGTAGTATAACCTTTGTCTAGGTCTGTAGACCTAGACCTTGAGTGTTCAGACTTAGCTGAGGGTTCATACTGAGTATGTCAGTTCATACTGATCTGACAACAGTTCAAGATACTTAGGTTTGGGAGATAAGAATGTAAATTCATTTCTTTAGTAGTCTTGAGACAAGAATATCTTCCCAAGGAGTGAGTTACTAATACTAAATAATGATGATTCCTGGCCTATTCCTTAGTTTAGTCAGAAATCGAATACTTTAAACCACATCTAGCCTTTTGAGCATGTATAGTTAGAATGATGTTTGATAGCAGTTGAATGACTTCGGAAATAAAATAAATTGCTTGTATTAGCATTTTTAAAAAAAATTTTTAAATTTTTTGCTGTATGCGGGCCTCTCACTGTTGTGGCCTCTCCCGTTGCGGAGCACAGGCTCTGGATGCGCAGGCTCAGTGGCCATGGCTCACGGGCCTAGCTGCTCCGCGTGTGTGGGATCTTCCTGGACCGGGGCACAAACCCGTGTCCCCTGCATCGGCAGGCGGACTCTCAACCACTGGGCCACCAAGGAAGCCCTGTATCAGCATTTTTAATCTTATATTTTCCTATTTGGAAATCATAATTTCCATTTAAATTTTGAAATCGCATTATCATTGCTTTATAAACATTCATTCATTCATTCATTCATTTTTCAGATGGTTATTCAGAGCCTACTTCGTGCTGGTTATTATGAGGCATTAAAGAAAGAATAAGTTGTATTACTTCCTTTACAAATCTTACTAACTGACCGAGAAATAAAGATACACAATGTATATATATATACAAACATATTCATACACAGAAAGCCAAAAGTAATAAGGTACAGTGTGCTATGGTTATGAAAAGGAAGAATTGATTATTTATAGCTGTGACAGATAATTTATTAAAACGTTACCATGTGGGGCTTCCCTGGTGGCGCAGTGGTTGAGAGTCTGCCTGCCAATGCAGGGGACACGGGTTCTTGCCCCGGTCCGGGAAGATCCGATCCCACATGCCACGGAGCGGCTGGGCTCGTGAGCCATGGCCACTGGGCCGGGCATCCAGAGCCTGTGCTCCGCAACGGGAGAGGCCGCAACAGTGAGAGGCCCACGTACTGCTCCCCGCCCCTCCGCCGCCAAAAAAAAAAAAAACTTACTGAAATATTTAATGTTTTAACAGCCACTTTATAGTGTTTTTTTGGGGATATCAGGTCAGAATCCTAGTCATAGTCTTCAGAGAGCCAGATGGCCAGGAGAAAGGAGCAGGGAATATCATCAAAGTTATTTGCCTTTATATCAGCTACTAATTTGGTGCCTTAAGACTGAGAGTATGGGTCTTAAAATTGGAGATAATACTTCAAAAAGAAACTTAGAAGATGGCTACTTAGTCTTGAAGGGTGAATGTTTCTAAGATAGCGTACAAGAGTTTAGGAAAGTGAAAAAGCCCCTCTTTTTGTTTTGCGTGTAGGGGA
>NW_006792683.1:958235-1007049 GCF_000442215.2 Lipotes vexillifer
GGGTATTTCAGGTAGACCATGTCTGAGAACCTATTGCTAGTAACATGGGAGTTAAAACATGTTTTGGGTTTGAGAGACCAGAGAAGGACCATGACTGAAATCAAACATCACGAACTAGAAGAGAAGAGAGGGGAAGAAAGAGGATGGAACACTTATCAGGCTGCCCATGGATCCCTGGGTAGGGGAAGGCCTGAGTGCTTACATAGCAGATACCCTCCTGCTCTCTCCTGTAATGTAGGTCCTGAAAGCTGGGGCCTAGAGCCTGGGGAATGACTGATATGATGACCTAAGTCCTAGTTTACTTAGAACAGTCTGTTTATGCCTGTTGCCCAGCATAATTATATATAGCCCTTTCACTGTCCAAAGTGAGTTTGAATGTTAAATTAATATGGGCATCCTTCCAAGTGATAACACAGAGAAAGTTAAAGATGTGGCTGGAGTCTGGGTAGAAGGGCAGCCCTCATGATTTGCCAGAACTGAGTCTTCATGCAGATGATTTTGTCTAATCCCATGGTAAAGTAAGACCATTGAGCCTTATCCGGACTGGGGGATATTCTGTAGTCAGTGTTGGGAAAGCAAGAGATACCCAAGGAGGGGCAAGAAAATTGTCCATTTCACAGACTCATCTACTGGTCCCCGGGAAAACCTGGGGAAGATATCATCATTTTTCTGTGTGTTGGAACTACTGCTGTGAAAATCCTACTCACATCATAGATAGGGTTCCCATATAATTGATAAGTGAAAATATAGCAGGATATTTGTGTTTTCCTTTTACTTATTCCTCAGACCTTCCAGTGCCTAAATTAGGGGGCCAAAAGCAAAAGGTGATTGTAAAACATTGTGTCTTCCCAGCTTTGCTTTCTCAAAGCCTGGATTTACTGAGATCATGCCAAGGATGTTTGAGGATCGTGCAAACAAAGGGGAGCAATTTAGCTGACACTAATAAAAAATCTGGGGGGTAAAGAGGGTTCAGAGAAAAGGGGACTCCCAAACTGTTTGGTGGAAGCAGCCTAAGGATATTTATCTGATAAACATTATAGAAAACTTCTGTATTGTGTGCATAGGGAGGCTGGGTTTCTATGAATTTCTAGATTTCTGAGGCACAGAAGTTGAACTATGTAAGAACGATGTAGTCAAGGCATTTAAACAGAAGCCACTGAGGACTGAGGACCACAGGAGCCCCTTTCTACCTTGGTGTGCCCAGTTTCAATGAACAGGGATCCCTGGATGGAGGGCACAGCACATGAAGTTGGCTTTTTAGGATAAATCACATTTAGATACATAGGGAGGAGATAACACAATGCACAAAAACCCAAAGCAGGAAATCTCATGATGTGAAAGAAAAATGCTCAGATATTTAAATTGTTTCACAAGTCCCTCATGATTGCCTTATTCTTCAGACTTAACTGCTGATACTCTGCTCAACTACACCCATCCCTCAGCTTGGAATATTCCTTTTGTCCATTCTAATTTCACCTAACATCTATGGAAACTTACAGTCCAGATTATACATAATTTTCACAAAGTTTAACGTCCAGAGGCTTGGTAAAGTACTCTGTTGTTATACACTGTCATTGCATACTTGTGCAATATATTTGTGTTGTGCTTACCACAATTGTATTTAAAGTTTTGAGTAATTAGTTTTCTTAATATCTGTCTCTTGCTAGATTCCAATTTCCACTGGCTCAGAAACTGTGTCATCAATGAATTCTCAGTACCTAGTACTGGGTCTGGCTCAAAGTACATGTTCAATAACTATGTCTTGGATGAATGAATGAATTAGGCTGAAACATGAGGTATGCTGTAGGAGGTTCTGGGAGATTAGACTCGAGAGATAGGCTGTAATAAAATTTTGTAGTGTTCTGAATACAAGCCAGTGGAGTTTGGCCTTTTTATAGGCCCTGAAGAACCTTTGAAAGTTCTCAGAGTACAGAGTGTCCTACCCACATTCAAACAATTGGTTGGAAAGTTGCTCTTGGTAAACAGTTTCAAATTGTGCACAGAATACCCATGAGCTGTTGATAGTCATATGTTGATAAGGCAGGAAAACGGAGTGGAGGAAGAAAGAAAGGCATTGACTTTTATGGAATCATGTTTCTTTACCTCAAGCAACAGGTCCAGACCACCAGCAAAGTAAAAGGAAAAAATGACCATAGAGAGTCTCTGTGAAAGAACTATTTTCTCTGAAGTTAGCTCAGTCTAAAACTGACAAATTTTGGCAAAATAGAAGTGACTTAGCAGTAGATTTCCTATAGCAGTGGTTCGGCTTTTAGTAGAGTGTATGGAATAGAAGGTCACTCTGATCTTTCCAAGCAGGTAGCAGTGCTGCATCCTCAATGCTACACAGCCTAGTCTCGGTTCTTTTGACCTTATCTGCTGGTGGCCGTCAGCATGCTAATATCTTTGTTAACAAGGTCCTAACAGTACTCACCACGCATGAACTACTAGGATCTGATTATTGCAAGTATCCCATCCAGTGACTTATTTGACAGTACTTAGTTGGTTCTATAGACCCAGATTAAAGCAGGATAAGGGCCTGATTTTTCTAGTTCCAATAAAAGTCCAGCTCTGAGTGTCATATCCTTTTACTGTCATGGTGTAAATGACCTCACTTCTTAGGGTTCAAAGAAATTGACAGAGAAATGTGGAGAGCAAAGGAAGGTGAGTTAGGCCCATTTGTCCACAGCTACACATGCCTCAGCCACCCTCATGTCTTCTTGGAAACTGTCTCCAGGCCTTTAAAAGTTGCATAGAATAAAAAACAAAAACAAGAAGGAGTGGTAATAATTTAAATATGAAAATAATAATAGCTATTACTAAGTGCTTATGCTGCAGCAGATGCTTTAAATACGTTTTATAGATTTCTTATTTGATACTTAACAATAATCCTATGAGGTGGGTGCTGTCTCCATTTCATACATGAGGAAACTACAGCTCAGAGAAATGATTAGGCCTTGCTTGGAGCCAGACCTGGGCCTCTTTAGTTCATAACTCTGTGGATGGGCAGGAAGAAGAAAGGGTGGAGTGTGTGGCTCTTGATCCTCAATCATCTTTAGGGAAGATTGAGGATACAATTAAGAGAATAACTTTCTTTTGAGGTCACCAAATATAAATTAAACACTGAAAAGGAAAACTCAGCAAGAGTTACGAATCTAATATCAAGTGATACTGAGTATGAGATATGCTGTGGGCTGTAGTGTTTGGATGGGTGGACAAGAGGGCACAAGGTGTCTGCTTCCCATGGGGGTGAGTTGGGATCAGAGACAAGAGGAGGAATACATGAGAGAATAAATGTGTCCAGCTGAGATGGAAGGGACAGGCGTTGGGGGCGGGGGGCTGCAGTTGCTAAATAGGGGAGTCGGGTGTTAGGTCATGGGACTTGGAATGTGAAGCTAAGGAATTTGGGATATATAAAGTAGATAACCAGAGTTACTAAGATAATTTAAGCAAGGAAGTAACTGGTGAAAAAAATGTGTTTGGAAAAATAATTGGTAGCACAGGTTAAAGTGGGCAGAGGGACTTAAGGAAACAAGTGAGGTAGCTATTACAACCATCCATGAACAAAAGGGAGAAGATTGGAAAAAGATACACACAGAGGAAATGAAAAGGAAGGGATAGGTAGAAGAGATGTTATGAATCTTTATTTAGCTTGAGAATTCTACCAGTACTATATAATTACTACCTTAAATTAAGAATATTAGGGAACTAAGTAATTTATGGCACAAATAGCAGCACCTTTGAATTACTAGTAAACTTTTCGAATTGTTACTTTCTTTAACATAAATCATTATTTAATTTTTATAGCTACAGTGTACTTAAAAAGTTTCTAGGTACTCTACAAATCGTACAATTCCACATGATTGCTACTTGGATGGATTGCAAATTGGCCAAGCTGTGTTTTGGGTTCTCTACTCTCAATCAATAAACCTTTGAGAGAGGGAAATTTATATGGAGGACTCATGTCTTCCACAATATAGAGGCTTATTATGATGTTAAAAAGAATCAAGGTCTAAGTGATCATCTAAAAATAAAACAATTTCATTTTCTGCTTAAATGATGATTTGTTGAGAATTATGCTGCTGTTACTTGAAGCTGGCACAAGCAGCTGTATCACCATTTGCATCATTTCTTGTGCAAAACGCTAGGGATCAAATTCTGGTTTAAATCTCAGCCTAGAGAAACACGTTTAGTTTATTAAATGTAAACAGAGGCCAGGTTATAGGGAAGCTGAAAGGAAAACAATAAGTTCAACTGGAACACATGCTGATTCCAGGAAGGATGAAAAGCTGCCTGTGTTTCAGCAAATCTGGTCAGGGATGGCTTGGGAACGGACAGTGGCTGGGTCACTTCAGAGTTCGCTTTTTCTGTTTACTTTTTAAGCAGTGCGAGTGCCGCTTCCTGTTTCATACACTTCCTTGAAGTCCCTTTGAACTTTCACATGGCTTATATTCACTTACAAGGGTTCATTTACTCAACAAGAATTTTTGAGGCCCCTGTTTGTAGAACCCTCTTAGATGTAGGTATTGGAAGGGTTATGTGAGGAGTAGAAGAAACAGTTCCTGCGTATGGAGAACTCTAAGAAAGCAGGTTTACAAAAAAAACTTTAAAAGAGAGAATCGAAAATAACGTGGACCATGACATGATTGCAAATAAGGATAAAAGAAACCAAAGGGTTACAGAGTGCTTGATGAGGAGTCTGGAAACCTATATCCTAGTTTCAGCTGTGAACTGGGATGAGCTGCCTACACTAGTTGGGCCTTAAAATTATCATCTAAACACTAGAGAATCTTGAAACTCCCGTGGTTATGTAAAATTTGCAATTTGGGTTAATGGTCAGTGTAGAAATTATTTTAACAAAATTTTTTTTCTGAAGTCGGTGAAAATTCATGAGTTAGCATTATTTAAAGAAACTTTGAAGATTTTATACTGTTCATCTAAACAACCAAGTTTAGTTTTTTTTTCTGTTACAACTGAAGTTCAGTAAATGAATGATATTGTTATATGTATTATCTATATATGCTATAAACCCCATAGGACAGTATTATAACTTTGTTTTAAATAGTCCTGTGTATTTTAAATAAGTTAAAAAAATACTCTATTATATTTACCCAAGTATTTATAATTTACAGTGTTCTTCATTCATTCCTAAAGATCCAGTCTTCCTTTTGGTATCATTTCCCTTCAGCTTGATGAATTTCCATTAGCATTGTCTTTAGTGTAGTTCTGGTGGCAATGAATTGCTGTTTTTCATTCACCTAAGAGGTTAGTTCACCTTCATTTTCACTTGATAATTTTTTTGGATATAGAATTTCAGGTTGGCAGTTCTCTTTCTTCTATCAGTCATCTTGAATATTTGATATCTATAGAACTCTAATCCCAATCAAAATCCCAGCAAGTCATTTTGTGGATATCAACAACCTGATACTAAAGTTTAAATGGAAAGGCAAAAGAACCAGAATACCCAGCACATACTGAAGGGGAAGAGCAAAGTCAGAGAACTGACCATGCCTGTCTTCATGACATACTGTAAAGCTACAGTAATCAAAATAGGGTGGTACTGGTGAAAGAATAGAGAATTATATCAATGGAACAGAACAGAAAACACAGAAATAGACCCTGACATATAGAATCAACTGATCTCTGACAAAGAGGCAAAGACAGTTCAATGGAGAAAGGGTATTCTTCTCAACAAATGGTGCTAGAACAACTGAACATACACATGGAAAAAAATGAATCTAGACACAGACCTTACCTTTTCCACAGGAATTAATTCAAAATGGATAGTAGACTTAAATGTAAAATGCAAGATTATAAAACTCCTAGAAGATAACACAGGCGAAACTCTAGGTGTCCTTAGGTCTGGCAGTGACCTATTTGATAATATCAAAAGCATGATACCTGAAAGAAAGAGTTGATAAGCTGGACATTATTAAAATAGGAAAATGTTTTGTCTGCAAAGACACTGTTAAGAGAATGAAAAGACAAACCAGAGACTGGAAGAAAATCTTTGCATCTTTGCAAAACATATATCTGATACAGGACTGGTATCCAAAATACCCAAAGAGCTCTTAAAACTCAACAAGTGGAACACAAACAACCCACTTTAAAATGGGCAAAAGATCTGAGCAGATATCTTACAAAAGAAGATATACATTTGACAAATATGCATATGAAGAGATGCTCAACATCATATGTTATTCGTTTCTGGTGGGAATGCAAATGGTACAGCCACTTTGGAAGATAGTTTGGTAGATTCTTGTAATACTAAACATACTCATAAGATGATCCAGCAGTTGTGCTCCTTAGCATTTACCCAAATGAGTCGAAAACTTATTTTCACACAAAAGCCTGGATGTTTATAGCAACTTTACTCATAATTATCAAAACTTGGAAGCAACCAAGATGTCCTTCAATAGGTGAATAGGTAAACTGGTACATCAATCAAATGGAATATTAGTAAGCAATTAAAAAAATGAGCTGTTAAGCCATGAAAACACATGGAAGAAACTTTAATGCATATTGCTAAGTAAAAGAAGCCAGTCTGAAAAGGTTACATACTGTACGATGTTCTGGAAAAGGCAAAAACTATAGAGACAGTAAAAAAGATCAGTGGTTGCAAGCAGTTTAGAATGAGAGAGGGAGGGATGAATAGGTAGAGCACAGGAGAGTTTTAGGGTATTGAAACTATTCTGTATGATACAGTAATGGTAGATACATGTCACCATACATTTATTAAAACCCATAGACTATAAAACACAAAGAATGAACCATAATGTAAGCTATGGACTTAAGTTAATAATGATGTCTCTATATTAGCTCATCAATTGCAACAAAAATGCTATATCAATGCAAGATGTTAATAATAGGGAAAACTGGAGGTGGGGGGTTTATAGAAACTCTGTACTTGCCACTCAGCTTTCTCTAAACCTAAAACTGCTCTTAAAAAAAAGAAACCTAAAACTGCTCTGAAAAATAGTATAATGATAATAATAATAAAAAAAAAGCAATTGAAATATACCTAATAGGAATTACCAAGACAAAAAGAGAAAGAATATAAATCGCAATATGAGGGGACCTTCAAGATGGTGGAGGAGTAAGATGTGGAGTTCAACTTCCTCACCAAAAATGCATCAGGAATACATCTACACGTGGAACAACTCCTACAGAACACCTACTGAATGCTGGCAGAAGACCTCAGACTTCCCAAAAGGCAAGAAAATCCCCACGTACCTGGGTAGGGCAAAAGAAAAAAGAAAAAACAGAGACAAAAGGATAGGGATGGGACCCGCACCTCTGGGAGGGAGCTGTGAAGGAGGAAAAGTTTCCACACACTAGGAAGCCCCTTCGCGGGTGGAGACGGGGGGTGGAGGGGGGGAGCTTCGGAGACACAGAGGAGAGCGCAGCCACAGGGGCGCGGAGGGCAAAGCGGAGAGATTCCCGCACAGAGGAGCGGTGCCGACCGGCACTCACCAGCCCGAGAGGCTTGTCTGCTCACCTGCTGGGGTGGGCGGGACTGGGAGCTGAGGCTCGGGTTTCAGAGGTCAGATCCCAGGGAGAGGACTGGGGTTGGCTGCGTGAACACAGCGTGAAGGAGGCTAGTGCACCACAGCTAGCTGGGAGGGAGTCTGGGAAAAAGTCTGGACCTGCATAACAGGCAAGAGACCATTGTTTTGGGGTGCGTGAGGAAAGGGGATTCCTTCCCCGATTGCCCACAGAAGGCAGAGCACCACCTAAACGAACTCCAGAGATGGGCAGGAGCCGCAGCTATCAGCTTGGACACCAGAGACAGGCATGAAACCCTACCACTGCTGCTGCAGCCACCAAGAATCCTGTGTGCAAGCAGAGGTCACTATCCACATGTGCCCCCCCCACCCCCCGCGAGCCTGTGCAGCCTGTCATGCCACTGCCAGGGTCCTGTGATCCAGGGACAACTTCCCTGGGAGAACACACAGCATGCCACAGGCTCTTGCAAAGTCACGTTGGTCACTGCTGTTGCAGGCTTGCCCCGCATTCTAATTATAACTACCATACCCCTCCCTCCCCCTGGCATGAGTGAGCCAGAGCCCCCTAAACAGCCACTGCTTTAACCTCATCCTGTCTGAGCAGGAACAGATGCCTGAGGGCAACCTACATGCAGAGGTGGGGCCAAAGGCAAAGCTGAACCCCAAGAGATGTGAACAAAGAAGAGAAAGGGAATTTTCTCTGTGCAGCCTCAGGAGCAGTAGATTGAATTCCCCACAGTCAACTTGAGGTACGGTGCATCTGTGAAATACCTGATTAAACAACAAGTCAACCCAAAATTGAGGAGGTGGACTTTGGGAGCAACTGTAGACTTGGGATTTGCTGTCTGCGACTGACTGGTTTCTGATTTTTATATTTATCTTAGTATAGTTTTTAGTGCTTGTTGTCACTGGTGGATTTGTTTATTGGTTTGGTTGATCTATCCCTTTTTTATTATTACTTTTTTATTTTAATTATTTTATATTATTTTTTTATTATTATTATTTTCTTTCTCTTGTTCTCCCTTTTCTTCTGAGCCATGTGGCTGACAGGGTCTTGCTGCTCCAGCCTTGTGTCAGGCATGAGCCTCTGAGGTGGGAGAGCTGAGTTCAGAATATTGGACCACCAGAGACCTCTCAGCCCCATGTAGTATCAATCGGCAAGACTTCTCCTAGATATCTCCGACTCAATGCTAAGACCCAGCTCCACCCAAAGCCAGCAAGCTCCAGTGCTGGATGCCCCATGCCAAACAACTAGCAAGACAGGAACACAACACCACCCATTAGCAGAGAGGCTGCCTAAAATCATAATAAGTTCACAGACACCCCAAACACACCACAGGACGAGATCCTGCACACCAGAAAGAAGTGATCCAGCTCCATCCACAAAAACAGAGGCACCAGTGCCCTCCACCAAGAAGCCTAAACACCCACTAAACCAACCTTACCCACTGAGGGCAGACACCAAAAGCAACGGGAACTACGAACCGGCAGCCTGCGAAAAGGAGACGCCAAACACAGTAAGTTAAGCAAAATGAGAAGATGGAGAAATATGCAGCACATGAAGGAGCAAGGTAAAAACCCACCAGACCAAACGAAGAAGAAATAGGCAGTCTACCTGAAAAAGAATTCAGAGTAATGATAGTAAAGATGATCCAAAATCTTGGAAATAGAATGGGGAAAATACAAGAAATAAAAAGGACCTAGAAGAACTAAAGAGCAAACAAACAATCATGAACAACACAATAAATGAAATTAAAAATTCTCTAGAAGAAATCAATAGCAGAATAACTGAAGAAGAATGGATATGTGACCTGGAAGATAAGATAGTGGAAATAACTACCACAGAGGAGAATAAAGATAAAAGAATGAAAAGAATTGAGGACAGTCTCAGAGACGTCTGGGACAATATTAGGCGCATCAACATTTGAATTATAGGGTCCCAGAAGAAGAGAAAAAGAAAGGGTCTGAGAAAATATTTGAAGAGATTATAGTTGAGAACTTCCCTAACATGGGAAAGGAAATAATCAAGTCCAGGGTATGCAGAGAGTCCCATAAAGGATAAATCCAAGGAGAAACACGTCAATACTCATATTAATCAAGCTATAAAAAATTAAATACAAAGAAAAAATATTAAATGCAGCAAAGGAAAAGCAAAAAATAACATACAAGGGAATCCCCATAAGAATAACAGCTGACCTTTCAGCAGAAACTCTGCAAGCCAGAAGGCAGTGGCGGGACATATTTAAAGTGATGAAAGGGAAAAACCTACAACCAAGATTACTCTACCAGCAAGGATCTCATTCAGATTTGATGAAGAAATTAAAACTTTTACAGATAAGCAAACGCTAAGAGAATTCAGCACTACCAAACCAGCTCTACGGCAAACGCTAAAGGACCTCTCTAGGCAGGAAACACAAGAGAAGGAGAAGACGTACAAAAACAAAAACAAAACAATTAAGAAAATGGTAAAAGGAACATACATATCGATAATTACCTTAAATGAAAGTGGATTAAATGCTCCAACCAAAAGACATACACTGGCTGAATGGACCAAAAAAACAAGACCCATGTACATGCTGTGTACAGGAGACCCACTTCAGACATAGGGACACATATAGACTGAAAGTAAGGGGATGGAAAAAGATATTCCATGCAAATGGGAATCAAGAGAAAGCTGGAGTAGCAATTCTCATATCAGACAAAATAGACTTTAAATAAAAACTATTACAAGAGACAAAGAAGGACACTACATAATAATCAAGAGATCAATCCAACAAGAAGTTATAACAATTGTAAATATTTATGCACCCAACGTAGGAGCACCTCAATACATAAGGCAAATACTAACAGCCATAAAAGGGGAAATTAACAGTAACACATTCACAGTAGGGGACTTTAACACCCCACTTTCACCAATGGACAGATCATCCAAAATGAAAATAAATAAGGAAACACAAGCTTTAAATGATACGTTAAACAAGATGGACTTAATTGATATTTATATGACATTCCATCCAAAAACAACAGAATACACTTTCTTCTCAAGTGCTCATGAAACATTCTCCAGGATAGATGATATCTTGGGTCACAAATTAAGCCTTGGTAAATTTAAGAAAATTGAAATTGTATCAAGTATCTTTTCCAGCCACAATGCTATGAGACTAGACATCAATTACAGGAAAAAACTGTAAAAATTACACACACTTGGAGGCTAAGCAATATGCTAGTAAATAACCAAGAGATCACACAGGAAATCGGAAAATACCTAGAAAACATGGCAGTGAAAACATGATGACCCAAAACCTATGGGATGCAGAAAAAGCAGTTCTAAGCGGGAAATTTATAGCAGTACAATCCTACCTCAAGAAACAAGAACAATCTCAAAGAAACAACCTAACCTTACACCTAAAGCAATTAAAGAAAGAAGAAGAAAAACCCCCAAGTTCGCAGAAGGAAAGAAATCAGAAAGATCAGATGAGAAATAAATGAAACGGAAATGAAGGAAATAGTAGCAAAGATCAATAAAACTAAAAGCTGGTTCTTTGAGAAGATAAACAAAATTGATAAACCATTAGCCAGACTCATCAAGAAAATAAGAGAGAAGACTCAAATCAATAGAATTAGAAATGAAAAAGGAGAAGTAACAACTGACACTGCAGAAATACAAAGGATCATGAGAGATTACTACAAGCAACTAAATGCCAATAAAATGGACAACCTGGAAGCAATGGACAAATTCTTAGAAAAGTACAACCTTCTGAGACTGAACCAGGAAGAAATAGAAAATATAAACAGACCAATCACAAGCACTGAAGTTGTGACTGTGATTAAAAATCTTCCAACAAACAAAAGCCCAGGACCTGACGGCTTCACAGGCAAAGTCCATCAAACATTTAGAGAGGAGCTAACACCTATCCTTCTCACACTCTTTGAAAATATAGCAGAGAGAGGAAAACTCCCAAAACTCATTCTACGAGGCCACCATCACCCTGATACCAAAACCAGACAATGATTTCACAAGAAAAGAAAACTAAAGACCAATATCACTGATGAAAATGGATGCAAAAATCCTCAACACAGTACTAGCAAAGAGAATCCAACAGCACATTAAAAGGATCATACACCATGATCAAGTGAGGTTTATCCCAGGAATACAAGGACTCTTCAAAATATGCAAATCAATCAATGTGTGATACACCATATTAACAAACTGAAAGATAAAAACCATATGATCATCTCAATAGATGCAGAAAAAGCTTTCAGCAAAATTCAACACCATTTATGATAAAAACCCTCCAGAAACTAGACATAAAGGGAACTTACCTCAACATAATAAAGGTCATATATGACAAACCCACAGCCAACATTGTTCTCAGTGGTGAAAAACTGAAACCATTTCCTCTAAAATCAGGAACAAGACAAGGTTGCCGCATTCACCACTATTATTCAAAGTAGTTTTGGACATTCTGGCCACAGGAATCAGAGAAGAAAAAGAAATAAAAGGAATCCAAATCAGAAAAGAAGTAAAGCTGTCACTGTTTGCAGATGACATGATACTATACCTAGAGAATCCTAAGGATGCTACCAGGAAACTACAAAAGCTAATCAATGATTTGGTAAAGTAGCAAGATACAGAATTAATGCACAGAAGTCTCTTGCATTCCTGTACACTAATGATGAAGAAATCTGAAAGAGAAATTAAGGAAACACTCCCATTTACCACTGCAGCAAAAAGAATAAAATACCTAGGAATAAACCTACCTAAGGAGACAAAAGACCTGTATGCAGAAAACTATAAGACACTGATGAAAGAAGTTAAAGATGATACAAACAGATGGAGAGATATACCATGTTCTTGGGTTGGAAGAATCAACATTGTGAAAATGAGTATACTACCCAAAGCAATCTACAGATCCAATTCAATCCCTATCAAACTACCAATGGCATTTTCACAGAACTAGAAGAAAAACTTTCACAATTTGTATGGAAAAACAAAAGACCCTGAATAGTCAAAGCCATCTTGAGAAAGCAAAGTGGAGCTGGAGGAGTCAGGCTACCTGACTTCAAACTATACTACAAAGCTACAGTAATGAAGACAGTGTGGTACTGGCACAGAAACAGAAATATAGGTCAATGGAACAGGATAGAAAGCCCAGAGATAAACCCATGTACATATGGTCACTTTATCTTTGATAAAGGAGGCAAGCATATACAATGGAGAAAAGACAGCCTCTTCAACAAGTGGAGCTGGGACAACTGGACAGCCACATGTAAAAGAATGAAATTAGAACACTGCCTAATAGCATACACAAAAAGAAACTCAAAATGGATTAAAGACCTAAATATAAGGCCAGACACTATCAAACTCTTAGAGGAAAGCATAGGAAGGACACTCTTTGACATAAGTCACAGCAAGATCCTTTCTGACCCACCTCCTAGAGAAATGGAAATAAAAACAAAAATAAACAAATGGGACTGACCTAATGAAACTTAAAAGCTTTTGCACAGCAATGGAAACCATAAAGATGAAAAGGGAACCCTCAGAATGGGAGAAATATTTTCAAACGAAGCAACTGACAAAGGATTAATCTCCAAAATATGCAAGCAGCTCATGCAACTCAATATCTAAAAAACAAACAACCCAATGCAAAAATGGGCAGAAGACCTAAATAGACATTTCTCCAAAGAAGATATACAGGTTGCCAACAAACACATGAAAGGATGCTCAACATCACTAACGATTAGAGAAATGCAAATCAAAACTACAATGAGGTATCACCTCACACCATTCAGAATGGCCATCATCAAAACTACAAACACTAAATGCTGGAGAGGGTGTGGAGAAAAGGGAACCCTCCAAAGAGACACATGAACCCCAATGTTCATTGCAGCACTGTTTGCAATAGCCAGGTTATGGAAGCAACCTAAATGCCCATCTGCAGACGAATGGATAAAGAAGATGTGGTATATATATACAATGGAATATTACTCAGCCATAAAAAGGAATGAAATTGGGTCATTTGTAGAGACGTGGATGGATCTAGAGACTATCACACAGAGTGAAGTAAGTCAGAAAGAGAAGAACAAATACCATGTGATAACACATATATATGGAATCTAAAAAAAAAAAGGTTCTGATGAACCTAGGGGCAGGACAGGAATAAAGATGTAGACATAGTGAATGGACTTGAGGACATGGGGAGGGGGAAAGGTAAACTGGAATGAAGTGAGAGTGTAGCATTGACATATATACACTACCAAGTGTAAATTAGATAGCTAGTGGGAAGCAGCTGCATCACATGGGGAGATCAACTCGGTGCTTTGTGACCATCTAGAGGGGTGGAGTAGGGAGAGTGGCAGGGAGATGCAAGTGGTAGGGGGTATGGGGATATTTGTACACGTATAGCTCACCCACGTTTTTATACAGCAGAAACTAACACAACATTGTAAAGCAATTATACTCCAATAAAGATGTTAAAATAAATAAAGTAATAAATCACAATATTAATAATAAAAGAGGGGATTATCAGTACAGAGTCTATAGATATTAAGGGGATAATAACAGCATTATGAATAGCATTATGCCAACACATTTATCAACCAAGATGAAATGAAAAAATTACTCAAACATCGCAAACTACCAAAGGTCATTCTTGAGGAAACATATCAAGAAATAACCAGTATCTAATAAAGAAACTAAATTATTTTAAAATTTTCCCATGAAGAAAACTCTAAGCCAGATGCCTGCACTGCTAAATTCAAAATTCTACTAAACATGTAAGGAAGAAATAAGAGCACAGCCTCAAAAAAATGTAGCAAAAATAGCAGAGGTGGGAACACTTAACAATTAATTGTATGAGGTCAGCATTAGTATAATACTTTATATATTTTTTGAAATCCACCAGTTTCCTGATTAATTCATAGTGTTCTGGTAATTCTTTTCTTGAAGGTAACTGAATGAAGACTTCACTGAGCTGTCGCCCTGACCTGTTTCCTTCTATTTCCACCTGAGAATTACTGGGCACCTTCTCCACGTTACACCTGTCTTTGTAGTTTGTCACAGTATCAGTGATAGCGTTCATCTGCTTTGTCAGTTTAGGAGGATTTGGTGACAGTGTCTCAGCTGGAGGGTGACCTCTCCTCTTCTTGGCCTTTTCCACATCTTCTTCTACAGGATCTTTATCTGCATTTCTTCGTCTTTTTCGCTTCTTAAGCCTTACTTCCTCTTCCATTTCTTCCAAATTGCCATCTTCAGTGGCCCTAAGCCACTGCTTCTCTGTGAGGGCGTCGCTGTAGTCCAGGTGAGACCCTCTCCCGAAGACCTTCTCCTCCTCTTCTTCACACATCAGCCGTTCCATCGCGGTGTCATCTTTCATAATCCAGGAGGGCAGCCCATCTTCCTCCATCAAGCGGGGCTTGCGTTTTGGGTTCTGGGCATCCTCCCTCCGCCGGTCCATGTCCATGTGCATAAAAAGACCAAATTCCTCCTCGTCGAGTGATCATTTGGTTCAGAGTCTCATCGTCGGGTACTTCATCTTCTTCCTCATTTTCCTCTTCGTGCTTCAGTACGGCTTGCCAGACAGAATGCCCTCCGCTCGTGGCTTGAAGACTTCTGATAAAACATGCCTGCCTGGATCACTTTCTGATCCACATTCAGCTTGTACTTTGCGGCTGCGAGGATCTTTTCCTCCACGCTATTCATGGTGAAGAGTCTCAGCACGTGGGCGTTGTTCTGCTGGCCAATGCGGTGAGCGCGGTCTTGTGCTTGCAGGTCCTGATGAGGATTCCAGTCGCTGTCAAAAATGACCATGGTATCAGCTGCCTGGAGATTTAAGCGCAGGCCTCCAGCTCTTGTGCTCAGCAAGAAAATGAAATACTGTGATAGAGGTTCATTGAATTTCTTCAGCAAAGCAGCATGATCTTCAGAATTGGTGGTGCCATCAAGGCGCAGGTAAAGGAAGTTCCGAAAAGCAGAGTAATCCTCCATCATGGTCATGAGAGACGTCATCTGGCAGAAAAGCAGGATGTGGTGATTAGTCATTCTCAATGTTGGTAGGATACGATCAAGTAGGTCAAACTTTCCTGAAGCCCGATGCAGCTCAGACCCATTGATGACCCCACTTGAAAAGCCCAGGTGTTCAGCAAAGGATTCCTCAATGTGCTGAGACATATATGGATGATTGCAGATTTTTCTCAACTGCATGATAGCATTCATAAGTGTCTTAGTGCCTCCTTTCCCCTTCTTATCTTTCTCCGAACCATCTGTGAGGAGGATCCCTTTGACTTGCATATGGCGATACAGAATCTTCTGCAGAGCTGACGTGTCACACTGATCACCTATTCAACTTTTTCTGAAAGCTGGGATTCAACTTCTTTCTTCAGTCTCCTCAGTAAAAATGGTCTCAACACCATGCAGATGCCTGATGATCAGTATAGTTTCTTCTTCATTTAAGTCCACTCTCTCTCCAGTCATGGCAAATGGAGCATTAAACCACTGCTCAAACATGCTGCAGCTCTTAAAAATTGTAGGAAGGAGGAAGTTGAGGAGGGCCCAGAGTTCCAGGAACTTATTCTTCAGGGGGATCCCAGTCAAGAGGATCCTTCTGGGGGCCATGTAGTAAGTGTTCAGGACCTGAGTCAGCTTGCAGTGGTCATTCTTCATTTGGTGGCCTTCGTCCACTATCATGCATTTCCACCGAGTCTTTGCAAGAATGTGCTTGTCTTTAAAATGTACTCATAAGTAGTCAGGAGGACATTGAATTTGCCACTCCGTAACTGGGGACGAGGGAGCGACACATGGTGAGGGTGCCCTTGTAAGAAATTTTCACCACAGAAGGAGCCCATTTGTCAAATTCATACATCCAGTCAGAGTCGAAAGGGGGACAATGATGAGATAGGGGCCATTGAGTCTTTTGTGCTCCATCAGATAAGTGATGAGTGCAATGGTCTGTATGGTCTTTCCCAGCCCCATTTCATCAGCGAAGATTCTGTTCAAATTGTTATTATACAGAGAAACCATCCATTCCAGGCCCTGGAACTGATAATGCTTCAGGGTCCTATTGATGAGGAGGGCCGACTGTTTCTCCACCCTTTCGGAGATGGCGTGGGCCACCGTGAAGTAGGGCTGGGAGCCCCTGGCACTGTATTGCGTGCTGTACTCATCATCCACGTAGCAGACATTAGTATTAAAGAAAAAAAGAACTAGACAGGTAGCCCTCATGAACATATGCACAGATGAATTCCTAAAAATTGAATCCAATTATATATTAAAAGGGTAATGCAGCATGATCAAGTGAGGTTTATTCAAGGAATGCAAGGTTGATTTAACATTCAAAAATAAATGTTAATATAAAAAGGGGGAAATTTGTATGATACTTCTATAAATGAAGAGTGAACACTATACAAAATTTAACCCTTACTCATGATTTTAAAATAACTTTAAAACTGGAACAGTAGGGAACTATTTCAGTCTTAAAAAAAGGCATCTATGGAAAAACTTGTGGCTAATATTAACTTGTTAAATATTAAGTGCTTTTCCCTTAAAATCAGGAGCAATAGGAATATGTCTACTCTTACTACTTGTTTCAACATTGTATTGGAGGTTCTAGCCATTACAATAAGGCAAGATTTTTTTTTTAATTGGCGTATAGCTGATAATGTTTTGTTAGTTTCTGTTGCATAGCAGTGAGTCAGTTATACATATACATATGTCCACTCTTTTTTAGATTCTATTCCCATACAAGGCAATTTCAAAAAAGGCATAAACTTAGGAATGGAAGAAGTAAAACTGTTGTGGTTTTTGGACAACATGACTGTTTATGTAGAAAATTCTTAGAAATCGATAAAACAGTTATTAAAAGTAATAAATGAAGTTATCAAGTTTGTAGGATAAAAGTCAACTGCATTTTTATATACTGACAGCAAACAATTGGAAACAATTAGAAAATGAGATTATTGAAGTTGAATTATTTACTCATTATTAAAGAAATGTAATAATGCTCATTTATGACCTTTACACTAAAACTCACAAAATATTGCTTAGAGAAATTATAGATACTCTAACTAAATGGAACAATGTACCATGCTTATGAACTGGAAAACTTCATATTGTTAAAATATCAATTCTTCCAACATTGATCTTTAAATTCTATGCAATTCCAACAAAATATAGCAAGAGTTTTTGGAAATTGATAAGCTAATTCGAAAATTTATCTGAAAATTTAAATGACCTAGAATAGTCAAAATAATTTTTTAAGGGAGAATTTGGAGATCTTATATTTTCTGATTTAAAGACATACTGTAAACTACAGCAATTAAGACATTGGAATATTGTCAAGAGGATAGGCACATAGATCATTGAAACAGAGTAGAAAGCACAGGAATAGTCCACAAATACATGGTCAATTGATTTTCAACAAAAATGTCAAGACAATTCAATGGGGGAAAAAGTCTTTTCAAACAAATGATGCTGAATCAATTAGAAAGATATATTTTTAAATAGGAACATTATTAGCCATTACTTCATGTCATACACAATAATTAACTTTAGAGGCATAATAAATCTAAATATAAATCTAGTGCTATAAAATTATTTAAAAAGTAGGAGAAAATATTCATGAAAAATGAAAAAAATGATAAATTGGACCTTATAAAAATTCAGAACTTTTGCTCTTCAAAAGATATCCATTAAGAAAATGAGAAGACAAGACATAGAATGGGAGAAAATATTCCAATATGTATATTTGACAAAAGACTTGTATCCCGAAAAAGAACAATTACAACTCAGTTACAAGAAGATAAGCAACCCAATAGAAAATTTGACAAGCTACTTGAATACTGACTTCACAAAATAAGATATACAAATTGCCAGTTTGTCTATCTCTCATATCCTGGTGATGGAAATGTAAAATTGCAAATCACTTTGGAGAAACTGTAGGTCTCTCCACGAGTTAAATGTGCATATAGTGTTTAACCCAGCCATTCAGATCTTAGGTATTTATATCAAAGAGAAATGAAAATATATATCCACTCAAAGACAGCTGCTTGATATCCATGTGTCTCAAGTCACAACTGTGCCTTTCTATTACAGGGCTATGAAGACATGTTTGTTGTTCTCTTAGTCATTGTTCCTGGGCTCAAGTTCCTGACTCCCTTCTGAAAATGGTCTCATTTTATAGCCAACATTGTGTTTGTTTAAAGGTCTTTAATAAATATGAGTGCAGGACCTATATGGCCTGAGCATAGAGATGATGAACAGGGCAGTTTAGGCCTGGGGGCTGGACTTAGGTATAGATCTATTCAGTATAGGTATTAGATGGTAATGGAGTACAGTGCTAGAACATTGGAGTCAGTCAGACCTGAATTTGAATATTCCTCAATGTTTTTATCTGTCAAATGGGCTTTTGTGTGGATCAAATGAGATTAAAAGTGTTTTGCATAATGCCTGGCCTCCAAGTTCTCAAGAAATCATGACTCTTATTATAATGACACAGCATACTAAACCTATTCATCTCTTCTTGCTTAGGATAGGTTTTAAAATTAAATTTCTAGTATTACTTCTGATACTGATGAGACAAAAGTCCTTTGGGGCCCTGATTATCAAAATGAGATATAAATAGTCACATACTGACCATAAAAGGGTCTGGGCAGGAACATGAGTGAGGCTGAGAGAAAACATGAAAGATCACAGGGGTTTCTCTCAAGAGAGAAGGTGGCTAGAACAAAGTGATGATTCTGCATACTATGGACCATGGTTCTTGCCATTTTGAGATGTAATAGAAATTTACTATGGTGGGAGAAGAATGTGATGCTGTGGGCTTTAAATTTTACTATTTAAATTTCGGATATGCAGAAGTCCACTGTGGGACTAAGCTATTGAAAAAATCAAATTCACACATTTTTGCATTGTGACCTTCAATTTTAAGAACTCAAGTTGAGACAAGGAGTTCTTCAGTATTGGGTAGGTGGTAGCTTGGTAAAGGAGAGAAAGTTGGGCTGTGGTGATGGAGATAAAGGCAACATGAGAAAAAGAGAAGGACCTCTAGGGATCTTTCTTGAGACCATGATAATGACTTCTGGGAGTTATCTGGTGGTAGGGTTGTGTGTTCCCTGACACACAAGGTTCTGCATCCCTGTAGCTGCCTTTTGAGTGTTATGTCATGACAGATACCAAAATTTGCTTTAATGATTGCAGGAAGATTATTTCCCCCTATTCAATGGCATGAAGCAATAGATGAATATTCAAATCTAAGTTGTATATCTAAATTGTATACATGTGTGTGTGTGTATGTGTAACATATATATATATATATATATATAAATGTTTCATAAGTCTGATACTCAATTATTCACTTTTATGTATGCAAGACAACATTTTCCAGTTGTCCTTTTACTTTCCTTTGTAGTTACAAAATCAAAGTAAAGTCAACATATGCATATTTCTAGGTAGACTGATGTTTTTTAAGCTGCATTAGCTTGAAATTCTTGGTGAAGATGTGCATATGCTTACTTTATCCAATAATGTCATGAAAGAGTTTGAAGGAACAATGCTTTGTATATAACTAGTAGCATGATGAACATAATTTGAATAACAAAAATATTTGCTCTTAACTGAAGGAAAATGAATCAAACTCATCAGCTGATAGCATTCACTGACTAAGAAGACATGGGGAAGTCAGATGAGAAATCTTAAACAGAGGATGCTTTAACAGGGGGATTTATGTTCCACAACTAGGTGTTTAAGGAAATAAAAGACAGTTGATATTATGAACTTTCACAAGCATATCCATGAATATCTGTTAATAATGGAAACAACCATAGTTAAGTATGAAGATGTTAACTTTGTTCCTTTCAATTGAAATCATTATTACCAATATTGAAGAAGATATTAAAATAAGTCATCTCTAATCCCAGTACTCAATCACAACTTTTCATCTTTTTGCAAGTTTCTTTCTAAGCCTTGTCTTTAACCATTTGTATTTATAGTTGTGACACATTTTCTAATTCAGCTTTTTTTTTTAACATCTATATTGGAGTATAATTTCTTTACATTGTTGTGTTAGTTTCTGCTGTATAACAAAGTGAATCTGCTATATGTATACATATATCCCCATATCCCCTCCCTCTTGCGTCTCCCTCCCACCCTCCCTATCCACCCCTCTAGGTGGTCACGAAGCACCGAGCTGATCTCCCTGTGCTATGTAGCTGCTTCCCCCTAGCTATCTATTTTACACTTGGTAGTGTATATATGTAAAGCTACACTCTCACTCTGTCCCAGTTTACCCTTCCCCCTCCCCATGTCCTCAAGTCCATTCTCTATGTCTGCGTCTTTATTCCTGTCCTGCGCCTAGGTTCATTAGAACCTTTTTTTTTTTTTTTTTTTAGATTCCATATAAATGGAATTCATCCCATTCTCCCCTTTCCCACCCTTGGTATCCATATGTTGGTTCTCCTCATCTGTGTCTCTATTTCTGCCTTGCAGACTGGTTCATCTGTACCATTTTTCTAGATTCCACATACATGCGTTAATATACCATATTTGTTTTTCTCTTTCTGACTTCCTTCACTCTGTATGACAGTCTCTAGGTACATCCACATCTCTACAATTGACACAGTTTCACTCCTTTTTATGGTTCCTTTAATATTCCATGCTATGTATGTACCACATCTTCTTTATCCATTACTCTTTCAATGGACATTTAGGTTGCTTCCATGACCTGGCTATTGTAAATAGTGCTGCAGTGAATATTGAGGTGCATGTCCCTTTTTGAATTATGGTTTTCTCTGGGTATATGCCCAGTAGTGGGATTGCTGGGTAATATGGTAATTCTATTTTCAGTTTTTTTAAGGAACCTCCTTAATGTTCTCCATAGTGGCTGTATCAGTTTACATTCCCATCAGCACTGCGGGAGGGTTCCCTTTTCTCCACACCTTCTCCAGCATTTAATGTTTGTAGATTTTTTGATGATTCCTATTCTCACCAGTGTTAGGTAATACCTCATTGTAGTTTTGATCTGTATTTCTCTAATGATTAGTGTTGTTGAGCATCCTTTCACGTGTTTATTGGCAACCTGTATATCTTCTTTGGAGAAATGTCTATTTAGGTCTTCTGCCCATTTTTGCATTGGGTTGTTTGTTTTTTTGCTACTGAGCTGCATGAGCTGCTTGTATATTTTGGAGATTAATCCTTTGTCAGTTGCTTTGTTTGCAAATATTTTCTCCCATTCTGAGGGTTGTCTTTTCATCTTGTTTATGGTTTCCTTTGCTGTGCAAAAGCTTTTAAGTTTCATTAGGTCCCACATGTTTATTTTTGTTTTTATTTCCATTTCTCTAGGAGGTGGGTCAGAAAGGATCTTGCTGTAACTTAATGTCATAGAGTGTTCTTCCAATGTTTTCCTCTAAGAGTTTTATAGTGTTTGGCCTTACATTTAGTTCAATCCATTTTGAGTTTATTTTTGTGTATGGTGTTAGGGAGTGTTCTAATTTCATTCTTTTATATGTAGCTGTCCAGCTTTCCCAGCTCCACCTATTGAAGAGGCTGTCTTTTCTCCATTGAATACTCCTGCCACCTTTATCAAAGATAAGGTGACCATATGTTCATGGGTTTATCTCTGGGCTTTCTATCCTGTTCCATTGATCTATATTTCTGTTTTTGTACCAGTACCATACTGTCTTGATTACTGTAGCTTTGTAGTATAGTCTGAAGTCCAGGAGCCTGATTCCTCCAGCTCCGTTTTTCTTTCTCAGGATTGCTTTGACTATTCGGGGTCTTTTGTTTTTCCATACAAACTGTGCAATTTTTTGTTCTAGTTCTGTGAAAAATTCCATTGGTAGTTTGATAGGGATTGCATTGAATCTGTAGATTGCTTTGGGTGGTATAGTCATTTTCACAATGTTGTTTCTTCTTATCGAAGAACATGGTATATCTCTCCATCTGTTTGTATCATCTTTAATTTCTTTTGTCAGCATCTTATAGTTTTCTGCATGCAAGTCTTTTCCCTCCTTAGGTAGGTTTATTCCTAGGTATTTTATTCTTGTTGCAGTGGTAAATGGGAGCATTTCCTTAATTTCTCTTTCAGATTTTACATCATTAGTGTATAAGAATGCAAGAGATTTCTGTGCATTCCTTTTGTATCCTGCTCCTATACCAAATTCATTGATTAGCTCTATTAGTTTTAAGGTAGCATCTTTAGGATTCTCTACGTATAGTATTATCATGTCATCTGCAAACAGTGAAAGCTTTACTTCTGCTTTTCCATTTTGGATTCGTTTCATTTCTTCTTCTTCTCTGATTGCTGTGGCTAAAACATCGAAAACTATGTTGAGTAATAGTGGTGAGAGTCGGCCACCTTGGTTTGTTCCTTATTTTAGAGGAAACGGTTTCAGTTTTTAACCATTGAGAATGATGTTGGCTGTGAGTTTGTCATATATGGCCTTTATTATGTTGAGGTAAGTTCCCTCTATGGCTACTTTCTGGAGAGTTTCTATCATAAATGGGGGTTGAATTTTGTCAAAAGCTTTTTCTGCATCTATTGAGATGATCATATGGTTTTTCTCCTACAGTTTGTTAATATGGTGTATCACATTAATTGATTTGCTTGTATTGAAGAATCCTTGCAGCCCCAGGATAAACCCCACTGGATCATGGTATATGATCTGGTGAATGTGCTGTTGGAGTCTCTTTGCTAGCATTTTGTTGAGGATTTTTGCATTTTTGCATCTATGTTCATCAGTGATTTTGGTTTGTCTGGTTTTGGTATCAGGGTGATGGTGGCCTTGTAGCCTTGTGGCCTTGTAGAATGCGTTTTGGGAGTGTTCCTCCGTCTGCTATATTTTTGAAGAGTTTGAGAAGGACAGGTGTTAGCTCTTCTCTAAATGTTTGATAGTCTTCGCCTGTGAAGCCATCAGGTCCTGGGCTTTTGTTTGTTGGAAGATTTTTTAATCACAGTTTGAATTTCAGTGCTTGTGATTGGTCTGTTTGTATTTTCTATTTCTTGCTGGTTCAGTTTCAGAAGGTTGTGTTTTTCTAAGAATGTGTCCATTTCTTCCAGATTGTCCATTTTTTTGGCATATAGTTGCTTGTAGTGATCTCTCATGATCCTTTGTATTTCTGCAGTGTCAGTTGTTACTTCTTTTTCGTTTCTAATTCTATTGATTTGAGTCTTCTCCCTTTTTTTCGTGATGAGTCTGGCTAATGGTTTATCAATTTCGTTTACCTTATCAAAGAACCAGCTTTTAGTTTTTTGATCTTTGCTGTCATTTGCTTCATTTCTTTTTCATTCCTTTCTGATCTGATCTTTCTGATTTCTTTCCTTCTGCAAACTTTGGGTTTTTTTTGTTCTTCCTTCTTTAATTGTTTTAGGTGTAAGGTTAGGTTGTTTCTTTGCGGTGTTTCTTGAGGTAGGATTGGATTGCTATAAATTCCCCTCTTAGAACTGCTTTTGCTGAATCCCATAGGTGTTGGGTCATCATGTTTTCATTGTCATGTGTTTCTAGGTATTTTTGATTTCCTCTTGATTTCTTCAGTGCTCTCTTGGTTATTTAGTAGTGTATTGTTTAGCCTCCATATGTTTGTATTTTTTACAGTTTTTTTCCTGTAATTGATATCTAGTCTCATAGCATTGTGGTTGGGAAAGGTACATGATACGAGTTCAATTTTCTTAAATTTACCAAGGTGACTCAAGGTGATTTGTGACTCAAGATATGATCTATTCTGGAGAACGTTCCATGAGCACTTGAGAAAAAAGTGTATTCTGTTGTTTTTGGATAGAATGTCCTATAAATATCAATTAAGCCCATCTTGTTTAATGTATCATTTAAAGCTTGTGTTTCCTTATTTATTTTCATTCTGGTTGATCTGTGCATTGGTAAAAGTGGGGTGTTAATGTCCCCTGCTATTACCGTGTTACTTTAGATTTCCCGTTTCATGGCTGTTAGCATTTGCCTTATGTATGGAGGTGCTCCTATGTTGGGTGCATAAATATTTACAATTGTTATGTCTTCTTGGATTGATCCCTTGATCATTATGTAGTGTCCTTCTTTGTCTCTTCTGATAGTCTTTATTTTAAAGTCTATTTTGTCTGATATGAGAATTGCTACTCCAGCTTTCTTTTGATTACCATTTGCATGGAATATCTTTTTCCATCTGCTCACTTTCAGTCTGTATGTGTCCCTAGGTCTGAAGTGGGCCTCCTGTAGACAGCATATTTATGGGTCTTGTTTTTTGTATTCAGTCTGCCAGTCTGTGTCTTTTGGTTGGAACATTTAATCCATTTACATTTAAGGTAATTATCTATATGTATGTTCCTATGACCATTTTCTTAATTGTTTTGGGTTTGTTTTGATAGGTCTTAATTTTATTTATTTATTTATTTATTTTTGGCTGTGTTGAGTCTTTGTTTCTTTGCGAGGCCTTTCTCTAGTTGCAGCAAGTGGTTCATCGCGGTGCGTGGGCCTCTCACTATTGCGGCCTCTCTTGTTGCGGAGCACAGGTTCCAGACGTGCAGGCTCAGTAATTGTGTCTCACGGGCCTAGTTGCTCCGCGGCATGTGGGATCTTCCCAAACCAGGGCCTGAACCCGTGTCTCCTGCATTGGCAGGCAGATTGTCAACCACTGTGCAACCAGGGAAGCCCCTGTTTTTGTAGGTCTTTTTCTTCTCTTGTGTTTCCTGCCTAGAGAAGTTCCTTTAGCATTTGTTGTAAAGCTGATTTGGTGGTGCTGAATTCTCTTAGCTTTTGCTTGTCTGTAAAGGTTTTAATTTCTCTGTCGAATCTGAATGAGATCCTTGCTGGGTAGAGTAATCTTGGTTGTAGGTTTTTCCCTTTCATCACTATAAATATGTCCTACCACTCCCTCTGCCTTGCAGAGTTTCTGCTGAAAGATCAGCTCTTAACCTTATGGGCATTCCCTTGTATGTTATTTGTTGCTTTTCCCTTGCTGCTTTTAATATTTTTTCTTTGTATTTAATTTTTGATAGTTTGATTAATATGTGTCTTGGCATGTTTTCCTTGGATTTATCCTGTATGGGACTCTCTGCGCTTCCTGGACTTGATTGACCGTTTCCTTTTCCATATTAAGGAATTTTCAACTAGTGGAAATGTGGTAGTTATTTTCACTATTTTATCTTCCAGGTCAGTTATCCATTTTTCTCACTCAGTTATTCTGCTATTGATTCCTTCTAGAGAATTTTTAATTTTACTTTTTGTGTTCATCATTGTTTGTTTGCTAGTTAGTTCTTCTAGGTCTTTGTTAAACGTTTTTTGTATTTTCTCCATTCTATTTCCAAGATTTTGGATCATCTTTACTATCATTACTCTGAATTCTTTTTCAGGTAGACTGCCTATTTCCTCTTCATTTGTTTGGTCTGGTGGGTTTTTACCTTGCTCCTTCATCTGCTGTGTGTTTCTCTGTCTTCTCATTTTGCTTAACTTACTGTGTTTTGGGTCTCCTTTTTGCAGGCTGCCGGTTTGTAGTTCCCGTTGCTTTTGTTGTCTGCCCTCAACGGGTAAGGTTGGTTCATTGTGTTGTGTAGGCTTCCCGGTGGAGGGGACTGGTGCCTGTGCTCTGGTGGACGAGGTGGGATCTTGTCTTTCTGGTGGTCAGGACTGCATCCAGTGGTGTGTTTTGCAGTGTCTGTGAGCTTATTATGATTTTAGGCAGCCTCTGTGCTAATGGGTGGGGTTGTGTTCCTGTCTTGCTATTTGTTTGGCATGAGGTGTCCAGTTCTGGAGTTTGCTGGTCGTTGAGTGGAGCTGGGTCTTAACATTGAGACAGAGATCTCTGGGAAAGCTCTCGCTGATTGATATTACGTTGGGCTGGGTGGTCTCTGCTGGTCCAGTGTCCTGAACGTGGCTCTCCCACCTCAGAGGCTCATGCCTGACACCTGGCTGGAGCACCAAGACCCTGTCAGCCCCATGGCTAACTCTGCTGGACCTCAGGGTCTCCTGAACATATCCATGGTCAATAGCACAAGATGACATCAGGAACTGATTTGGCCAACACTTTTCATCTTAGAGTTCCCATCCTCCAGACCTGGTCTTCCTAAAGCCAGGCCACCTGCAGCAGCAACTTCTTCCAGCCCCTCTTCCATAAAGCAACCTTCCAGATTTAAATATACCCACTAATTCAGCTTTTTTATACATAAAATCATATCATAAGCATTTTTATTATTTCTACATACCATTTTAAATGCCCTTTTTATTGGTTGCACACTGTACTTACTGTTAGGTGCTTGCTATAATTTACTAAAGCAATCTTGCTTTATAAGAAGCTTGTTATTTCTAAATTATGTCATTTTAAATTAAGTATTTTACCTGAGTACCTAAGCTACAGAAATGCATCAGTCCTAGGTTTTGCACAATAGTGCAAAATCCACAGTATCATTAGTTTGGTGTGACAAACTACAGTGACTCCAAAGTGTAACTAAAAAGTTAACACTTTTTGGTTTCAGATAACAGAGAAGAGAGAACATTGGACAAATGATTAGACAAATTAACTTCTCCTTTATATGTTCTGATTTGTGTCCACTTCTGTGTCCCATGGAAAATTTTTCTATTGTTAAAAAGAGAAATGTTACTGGAGGTGAGTTTTAATGTTCAAGTTTGACTTTTTGCTATTCTTGAAACACAAAATAATTTCTTTGATTCTATTTTCATTGTGTCTCTCTAGAATAAAATCTATCTATATCTATATCTATATATATCTGTGTAGATGTTTGAGTCAAATATGCACAGAGGAAGCAGTTTTTAATAATATGTATATGTCTTAAGGTGTTGGCTTTACATGTGATTTGAGTACCCTGAAATCCACATTTTACATATATATGATTTTGCATACCAGTGTGCTAAGGTGATGAAATTTTCATCCATTTCTTTTGGTTAAGATGTTGACTTAGACAAATAAAAGCACTGTCTTCCCCAAAAGAAAAGAAAAAACTGTTACAAAACATAAAAATATATTAAAAGGCAAAATGAACCACATTTTTGAATTATTTATTTTAACCTTAGCATCGTTTATTTATTCTGATCCCTTCCAGAAGCAGGACCTGCAGAAATTGAACTGGCTGAAGGCAGGGTGGGGTGGGGGTCAGGGGTGCAACATTAGAATTTGACTGAAGGAAAGTAGTCAAGGAAGAGGTATCCTAGTATTCAGGATAAGCGAGATGTAGATCTGCTTGTTTAGTTCATTGTGGCCTAAAAATAAAAATAGTTAACGTTGTTAATTATACTATTAGTTGCAAATCTATTGCACATTGACAGGAGTCTTATTTCATGGTTCTTGTATAGTGAGAAATCTTCTTAAGAATTCCTTTTGAGAGCTGAACAATGCACTTTGGTCTTGGGGGAAATCTCATACAGTATGTGGCTTTGGATCAAAAATACATATTCAAAGTTAGTATCGTTATGGTGGACTCACTACATCATAGATTTGATTTGGGTACACCAGTTTTCCCAAATTTATAATTAACTTTATCCTTTTGTTTGTCTCAAAGTTTATGTGGAAGATCTATACTTAGAAGCATCATTTAACCCTGCAAATAAGTGTGGCATGTAAAACACAAGAAATAACCAAGTCATCTCTATAGAACAAAGATATACACCACTGTGTCTAGGATCTTTTGTTAGCACATTAAGAACATTTTAAATTAAGTAGCTTTCATACAAAAATTATTTTTAGCAGAATGAAGAACAGCCTAGATCAAATGAAGTCTTAATTTGTAGTATAATGCTTGGAAAACTGAGGTAGATCTAAGATCTCATTTCACCAGAACTGAGTGTAACAGATAGGTTCAAAGGTGGTAATGTCATATATTGTCCAAAAGAAGAACCAATCAGAACTTTTGCTCCTCCTTATTTTTTCTCTTTTTATGAATAATTTTTCTGATTATAAAGGTATCACATAGTCATTGTAGAAAATTCAGAATATATAGGGAAAAAATGGAGAAGAAAATCAAAATCAACTACAGTCCCTCCAAAAAGGCACAACTGGGTCCTTGGCATGGTCAATGCAATACCACACTCCCCCTGGAAGAACTGGTTGGTTTAGGAGTAAGTATATGACTTAAGATCAGTAGATTAGGTCCAGTAAGACTCAGTCTTCATTTTTATCCCTGAAACTATTAAGGGAATTTAGAACTGCCAGGATTACCATGTAGGGTCACTAAGGGGAGCTGAACTGAGTGATGGATAGAAAAGGCCTAAGTCCTGTGACATGATTTTGAGCCCCAAATCTAGCCATACAAGAAGCCAACAGCTCCTGGACTTCTCAATCATGTAAGTCAGTAAGTTTCACCTTTTTTTTTCCCTCTGTAAGTTAGTTTAAGGTGAATGTTTGTCACTTGCATCTAAGAGGCTTCCGGTTTATAAGCCCATTGAGTAAACTCACAAGCTATGGAGCTACCACGAATAATAAAACAATCAGAATTCTTTATTAAACAATTCTGTGTAATTAGCACTTTGCTGAGAAACATAAAAAAAAAAAAAAGAAAGAAAATAGGTAATTCTCACCTGTCCAAAACTATAGTTAGATCTCACTTCTATTGTCTCTATCAATTTATTGACTCCTTGAGTGATGGGGTGTCAAATATGGAATGAAGGTTAGAGATTCTCTAATCCAAAGGTGTCATTTAGAGATTCTCTAATCCAAAGGTGTCATATAGGTGGCTCTAGTGCTGCAACACCCCCCTCTCTTGTCCAGGGAAGACACTGCTAATTGCTCATGGCACTCAGTCGACTTAAATTTGGCCTTAGGGCTATTGTCAGCATAGCATTACAGAAAGTCACAACAATTAACTGGAGTCAGTTCTCAAGACAAACCTCTTTACTACCACTGCTGAGTCCATTCCCCTCATTTTAAAGATGGGAAAACAGAGTACCTGGGGGGTTAAGTGACTAGTTCATGATCATCCAGGCAGTGACAGTAAGCTATTTTTCTGGTTATCACTGACATCTTCCAGGTAGCTAAAATCATCTGTAAAAATTACTCAGTGGTTACCTATAGTATTGATTGCACTTTATTGATTTAGACAAATAATGTGACATGCCTTATATTTCCCATTTTAAAACAGTTCACACCTGTTATAAGTTGTATCAGTCAGTTATTGCTAACAGATAATTACAAAAATCTCTGACACATATACAGCAAAACCCATTAATTTTCACATGGCTTTGGCATGGTTTGGTGGCTCTGCTGATCTCTGCTGGGCTCAGTTGAAGAGGATTAAGCTGCAGGTTGTGTTTGCTCCGCATGTCTCATCCTTCTTGGACCAGTGGGCTAACCATGATATGTTCTTTTAACAGTGGGGGCAGTCTAACCACAAACGACGTTTTCATGTCCTAGCTTACTGGCTGGCTGTTAATATCTCAATGGCTAAAGCAAATTACATGGTTAAGCCCAAAGGCAGTAGAGATGTACACATTCTTCTATAGCAGGAGCTATAAAATTACATGGCAAAGTGTTTGGACATAGGGAAGAGTGAAAAATTGGAGTCCAAAATGCAATGTATCATATAAATCAGGAAGGAGATTTATAGGATACCATAAAAATATATAAATGGTTTAATCAAGTTGGGGGTAGGGTTTTCACTACCAAGGCTTTCTTTAGGGAAGCCATATTTGGTTACCAGGTAAAGAGGTAAAGAAGCTTCCCTGCAGAGGTAACAGCTTGCATAAATATTCTTTGTTGGAACAGAGAGAAGGTCAGAGTGGCAGAAGCATTGAAGGCATAGGGTAAAATAGCGAGAGGTGAGATTGGAGAAGTGGGTAGGGACAGACCATTTGAGTAGTCCTGGTAGTTCTATCATCCTATGAAAAGTGGAATGTCATTGATTGGTATTAAGTAGAGAAGTGACATATGTAATTTGCATTTGGAAAAGATCACTGACTACAGCGCAGAGAATCAATTGTAGGGAGCAAAAGGGAAATATTAAGAGCAGATAGTAGACAGATCCATTATTGTAGGAGAGACCTGTATTTGATTCTACTTTCAGGTAGGGTGGTAGGAGTGAGGACAGAGGGAGATGAACACAATAGTTTGAGGGTAGAATCAACAGGACTTAGCTTCTTATACTAACATCCCTCTTGCTCTCTCTGCTTCAGCTTCACTTACTTTCTTTCAATCCCTGTACTCACCAGGCACCCGTCTACCACAGGGTCTTTGTTATACCATTTGTTATACCTAGTATGCTCATTTCTCCACTCTGCCTAGTTTAACTCTTAATCATCCTTCAGATTTAAGTTCCAACATCAATTCCTCAGGGAAGAATGATCTAATCTTTCAAAAAATATTATGATGGGTTCTCACAAAATGATATGCCTCTTTTACATAATACTTGATGTAGTAGAAATTTCACATTTGTTTTATGATTATTTGATTAGGGTTTATATCTCTCCATTAAACCTTGAACTACATAAAGAAAAATGTTTTATTTGGTTTTATTTATCATGATGTTCCCAGTTCTGAGCTCATTGTGTATGCAGTAACTACTTAATACATGTGATTTGAATGAATGCTTCTGAGTGGAATATTTGGTTACATACTGGTTATATAAATGTTTACGTTGATCAGTTATTATAGGTGACAATATTTTTGAAGTTAATTTCAGGCTAGTAACAATCAAGATGAAACCAAAAAAAGCTGAAAATTGAAATCAGGAAGTAATTTTCAGAGAGAGAAGAATGAAATAACGAATTTAAGCAGAAACTGAATATGCTACTCTAAAAAAGCCTTGATGCCTGCAGCAAGGGCACCTCTATGACCTGATGAATATGATCAATACCCTCCAAAGATTTAAGATTAAAAGTAAGCCACTGAGTTTCAATAAGAATCATATTAAAATTCCTAGTGCTGCTAAGTGACAAGAAGTCTTTTAGAGCAGAACCCAGTTAAAATTTACATTTGCTCTGGGGCATCATCTTGGTGTCATGTTTCCTCTACACAGTCAGTGAACAGAGGCCCCAAAGCCCTTGAAAACGGGTTACTCCTGAGCCTTGAGAGTGCAAGAGAGAGATTAGGCTCTGAAGTAATCATGGAGCAGAAAACAAATTGCAATACTTTGCCATCAACAAAAAGAAATCACAGTAAACTAGTCCGTCCTAGAGGCCATTTAAATTGCCATAAACTTTTGCTTCATCCCAATCACTATACCCTAAACACTTGTGAGTTTTTCTTTATGGTTTATGGTTTCCTATTCCATAAAACTCCAAAAGAAAACATGAAATGGCAGGAAAGAAGAAACAGGCTTAGAAAGTAAATGTTATTTGTTTTTTTTTCCCACCCCTCCCCCACTGCCCGCTTTCCCCCCCTTGGTGTCCATACATTTGTTCTCTACATCTGTGTCTCTATTTCTGCCTTGAAAACTGGTTCAGATTCCACATATATGCTATTTGTTATTTGTAATTTAGGATTTTTTTAATGACATTTTTTTGTTTATATGTGTTAATTTTGCTGCGAGAAGCAAAGAGTAGAAAGTTCTCTCATATAGATGCTGAATGCTCTGTGCCCACTCTCTTGGATCATCAGTTACTACTACTACTATTATTGCTATTATTATGATTATTACTATTATTTGGACTTATAGTTGGTACTGTTACTGGACTGCAGCCAATATCTTTAGGTCATAATGAATCTTTCAGAATATTTTCTTGGATAGCACAATTGTAGGCAAATAGCCTAGACTGATGCATCCTTGTGGTCTGCTATTCCTTCTGCCTTGACTACATTATTCTTAGACTGGCGTGGGGAGTTTGCTTTCTCTCTGATGGGTAACCATGCAATTTGGAGTCCTGAGAACTTCAAACTAAGCATTTAGACTCATTGCAAGTAAGATCTTTTCTTGCAATTGAGATGAAGAAACTTGTAAAGTTATTCACAGTGGCCTTTTCAGACAAGACAATGCTTGTGGCAGTTTTCATCCTTGGATATTTTTAAGTTTCCAGAGTCTTAACTCTTATCTGTTCTTTTTTCTTTTTTTGATGAATATTTCCAAGTGTGTGTATATGTATTGCCTTAAGGTTTTATATTTTATTTGAATTCAAGTTCTAAATTACTTTTGTGGTTGTTTGCAATAAAGTCTTTGTTTTTAGATTTGGAGCCCAGAAAAAAAATGATTAAAAAAACTCAATGTGATTTTTGAGACATATTGAATAAGTATTAAGAAAATGAACATTCTGGAAAAGATGAAAACTTACTGAATGTGAAATATGCCATTTCTAAGTTACTGTACCTAGAATGACAAATTAGAGGTGATTTAAGGAATAAAAGTGAAGGCTTTTTGAGCTACAAACTTCTGTAGAATCTTCTTCGTCATCAGTTGTGCTCAGTCACCCGAATTTCTAGATTCTAGTCCATGCTAAGGCTTTGGGGGCATAATCAAAAATGTAGTTTCGTGAGTGTGGTAACAGAGACTATATCATTGTTTTATGAACAAGGATTCTGGTTGCTGATAGTAGTTTACTTATGAAGCCTAGAAATCAAAGCTACCTGTATTTGTTAAGTTTTTGCTGTGTGCCCAGTGGTTCTAGAAAGCAGAAGTAATGTGCTCTGCTATGGGGGAGCTTCAAGTCAATGATTAAATAGTTTAAGACAATAGAGAATCAAGAGGCAGCTTCTGTGTTAAAACCTACAAGGGTAATGGGATACAGAAAAGGGGAAGATTACGGCTTTGGAGTTGGAGGAGGTGGAGGTAGAACTTGAGGCAGCTGTGAAACATGTATAATCCATGAAGGCATTTATGAGATGGAAGAGGGAAATGCTTATAGGGAATGAGGAGGGGAGCATCTCAGTTACAGCAAACTATAGCTACGAGTGAGGCATGTGTGAAGGGGATTAAAGTACAGGCGATTCGAAGTATAGGCCTTGAGGAAGGAAATTGTGGTGTGTGGCTTAAAGGTTGTACACCATTGCTCCCTTCTTTGACGTCTGTACTTCTTACTTTTTTTTTGCGGTACGGAGGCCTCTCACCACTGTGGCCCATCCCGCCGCGGAGCAACAGGCCCCGGACGCGCAGGCTCAGCGGCCATGGCCCACGGGCACAGCCGCTCCGCGGCATGTGGGATCCTCCCGGACCGGGGCACGAACGCGCGCCCCCCGCATCAGCAGGCGGACTCCCAACCACCGCTCCACCAGGGAAGCCCTGTAGTTAATTTTTAAATGTGAATAGCAGGATTCCACTTAACTTTTGGAAGCTTAAGAGGTCAACCACTGCGCCACCAGGGAAGCCCTGTACTTCTTACTTTTTGTTGTTAACAGAGACTTTGACTTCCAGGGAAAGGAGTTTGATTTTATACTGAGCAAAGGAATTCATGAGGAAAATGAAATGTGTTTGAGGAGGCATAGCAAGGCCATTACCCAGAGGTGCAGGAGAGAGGAACTAGAATTACTGTGACCAAGTAGGAAGTTACTGCAGCAATTTAGTGTAAAATAGTGAAGACCCAAACCAGGGATTGGTCATTTTTTTCTGTAAAGGATAAAATAGTAAACATTTGAGACTTTTTAGACCATATGGTCTCTGTGGCAGCTCTTCGACACAATATGTAAATGAATGAGCATGGCTGCATTCCAACAAAACCTTATTTAGAAAAATACCAAACGGCAGAGGGCTGTATTTGGCCTGCAGGCTGTAGTTTACTGACTTTTGGTCTAAACCACAGTGGTGACATGGAAATGAAAAGAAAGAAACAATTTGAGATGTTGAAAAAATACTATCACATTTTCATATCTGCTTGAATAAGAGGGGTTAGGAGAGGAAGGAGCAAAATATTTCAAACAATACATCAGTCCTTGAAATAGCAATGTGGGATTTATCAATATGGACATGGTAAATGAACTTGCAAAAGTTACTTGTTGAAGGAGAAGAATGGAAGTTAAGGACTGACTATTAGGATAGCTGGGGATGGAGTAGTGACTGGCCTCTGAGATGGTGTCAATATCTTGTTTCTTGATCTAGATGCTAGTTTCACTGGAGTGTATAATTTGTGAAAATATATGAAGCTGCACAATTATGCTTTTTGTCTTTTGTTTATTTTTTTTATACTTTAATAAATGTTTAAAGGGGATTGAAAGAGGAAGTAAAACCAGTGAGAAGACAAATAAATCATGATCAGAGAAGTAGGACAAGAACCAGAAGAATAAAATATCATGGAAACCAAGAGAGGGTAGAAGAGAAGGGACCGATTGGTCGGATCAGAGAAAGAGGCAAGGTTAAGATGAGGACGGAGAAATGGGTTTAAATTTATCTAGGAGGTAAGAGATGACCTCCAAATGGTAGCTTCAGTGGAGCATTAGATTGAAAATTAAATTTCAGGTTTTTAAGCAGAAAAGAGGAGGTAAGGAAATGGAGCAGTTTATTTAAAAACTCAAGGACAGTGGTTGTAAAGGAAAATACAGAAGTAACATGTAGTGAAGGGAATAGTAGAATAAAGTGAGGGTTTTATTTCTGATTTTTTAAATGGGAAGTGTTATGTATGTTTGAGAAAAAGGGCAATTAAACGAGTGTAAAAGATTGAAGATGTGAATAAAAGATGGAGAATATATGGGACTAAATAAGCTAGATCAGAAGGATGTATACCTCTAAAAAACAAAAGGGTAAAAATCAGAAAGAAAGGCAAGATAAATTCAGATAAGTTACTCTGAGGAAGGGCAGATCTATCCATGGTGGTGAAGCCATCTGCCCAGTTTTGTTTGCGTGCATGTAGGAGAGTTGGTTTGGGGGTTGAAGGAAAGAGGAAAATCTCTGTAACTTCAGGAGCAAGTTAGTA
Source organism: Lipotes vexillifer (assembly GCF_000442215.2). Lineage (NCBI taxonomy): Eukaryota > Metazoa > Chordata > Mammalia > Artiodactyla > Lipotidae > Lipotes > Lipotes vexillifer. The sequence goes on from NW_006792683.1 coordinate 993,491, forward strand.
AAAACTGGTTAGGTATGGTTGTTAAAGAATAAGATGCAATCCCAGGATATTCCCCAAAGCATCTCCTTGAATAATTGGCTGGTGTCTGACAACTATGACTATGAATGTGGTTGACTAGCACATCAAGTTACAAATTCCTATAAGCAATATCATTATTGTATTATAGGGGAAATCCCACATATTTGAAGATCCATCTTGATACCACAATTTTTCCTTTTAGTACATACTTTATTTTATGGAATTGTTATAATGAAGTTGAAAAAGGAATCTGGCATAACTAACTTATGAAACAAAACTTCTAATATTAAGATCAAAACTCTAAATGGTTAAAATTTGGAGTTTAAATTTACAAAAGTATTTAATAAATGAACAAATGTGGTATGCACACCCACAACCTTAAAAATTCAGTGATACTTCTCTATATAATCTTAAAGAGGGTTGTGTTGCACATATACACATTACCAATAAAATCAGACTCCTAATTTTTAGGACTCTGGATGTTTATTTAAGTGTTTTTATAACTTGTAATTCACTTTGTGAATATGCCAAACTCCATCAAATCCAGTAAAATTAAGGCTGTGAAGTAATAAATAAAAATAAAATCACTTTGTGAAACTGCATTATATGGGTATAATTGGATACACCTAGCTGCCTCATACTGATAATTAATAAACATTTTTTTCACATTGAAATATAATTATCGGTCCCCTCTGAACTATGTATGCAAGATTGATGAAATAGTTGAGCCTTAATGAACAGAGACATTTGCATTTCATTACCAAGTTATATAATTCTGCTCATAAACTTTATGGAATATTTTTAATGCTTAATTCATTGCAGATAAAAGTGAAAATATTTTTAAAATCTGTGCTGAAGTCTTTTATTCCTCAGCAATGTGCTTTTACTTAATATTCTTTCATTTCAATAAAGTGGATTGAACCAAAGTGAGATTGCAAATTTAAAGTTCCATAACTTTATCAATTACTCTCTAAGGTCCATGAAATGTTTATCAGTCAGTTGGATCAAGGCAGCATTTTAAAACATGCACATATTTAAGTAACTTCTAAGGGTAGTGGACCTTAACTTATTTTGATTGGTATTAACTCTTCTAATAAAGACTGACATTATTTGCAACTTCTGGGTCTTACAGTTCCATACCAATACTGCTGAATATTGAAAGATAAATGACTACTATTACAGTAATTTAATTTTTTTTTCTGTTGAATTTTTTTCTGTTGTTACTCTAGTTTTTTACTCCAGGGAGATCTCAGACTTCCTCTTTGTTCTCATGATACTCTCAAAGGAAGAGATGTATCAAGATACTCTGATTAGACCTTATTTTCTGGGGGTAGAAATCCTTTTCCCAAATGTCAGCGCATTTGTAATTAAGTCCCTTTTCTTCCTCTACTCCCAAAGAGAAGTGGGTAATTCCTATTTTTGGATAATCCCTACCCCAAAATAGACTTGGATGGTCAGCGTAGTCAAGCAGAGTTCTAGAAACTGGGACAAGTTTTTATTTCTCAGTCCTTTGTCTTTAGAGTGGAAGACATGTTTTGATGGGTTTTTTCTTGGGTTGGAGTCATAACTACCAACTAGGGGTAGTAATGAAAGGAGCAGATATACAATTTCATCATGCTTTAAGTGTAATTATGATTGGAAAAAGTGAGTCTTCCTCTAGGTCTGAACTCCATCAGAGCATCTTTCATTGGAATATGAGGCCAAACTTTTTCTCTATATACTCCCATCCTTTCTTGTCCTACTATACTTCCTTCATAGCACTTATTACATCTTAATATAGATATTATATAAACATATAAATATTACATAAACACATATAATATAAATATATAAGTATTACATAAATATGTATATTTATTTGTTTATTTATCCTTTATTTGTTTCCCATAACTAAACATAATCTATGTAAGATCGAGGACTTCGTTCTGTCTTGATCACCCGGAACAGAATGGGCACTCAATAAATATTCATTGAATAAGGACATGCGTGGTGGGTATACCCTAAAGTGACCTCCAATGAGTTATATTCTTGCATAATTTCCTCTCGTTGAGTGTACACAGAACTTGAGATTTGCTTCTAGCTAATAGAATATGGCAAAGATGAAAAGATTTTTTGGATTTGGTTAAGGTTCTAAATCAGTTGACTTTGAGTTAATCAAAACGAAGATTATCCTGGATGGATCTGACTTAATCAGGTGAAATTCTTAAGAATCTCAGTGCCTTATTTTTTTTTAATAAATTTATTTTATTCTATTTTTGGCTGTTTTGGGTCTTCGTTGCAGTGTGTGGGGTTCTCATTGCGGTGGCTTCTCTTGTTGTGGAGCATGGGCTCTAGGTGAGTGGGCTTCAGTAGTTGTGGCATGTGGGCTCTAGAGTGCAGGCTTAGTAGTTGTGATGCACAGGCTTAGTTGCTCCACGGCCTGTGGGACCAGGGCTCGAGCCCATGTCCCCTGCATTGGCAGGCAGATTCTTAACTACTGCAACACCAGGGAAGCCCCTCAGTGCCTTATTAATATCACTGTTTAATAGCATACTATTTCATTACTCCCAACCAGATATTTATGGATGTAAAACAAAGAAATACGGTTATCAGAGCCACTTTATTTATGCATTTACACTTTTAAGATTTAATTTATGGTTATTGTAAAGTTCTTCAAGAGATGACAGTCTAATTAGTGTAGTAAAACCTTTGAATAAGACTTAAAGACACTTTCAAAGCTGCATGTGAACAAATACAAGAGTATAGTGCAAATTGAGTTGATGAGGATAGATTGGGCAGTTTACGGTACAAATAAAAGTTAAAATATGAAAAATTTACCTTCTTTTTGGCGTCTTCTTGCCTCTACAGAATTATTTCTACTACCTTTTATCTTCGGTATATACTATTTATAAATATTACATTTTATATAATGTACAGTTTCATTCAAACCCTTGACTACAACTGCTGTGTATATATATTCGACTTCTAAATTTCTTTTTTTTTTTTTTAAGGGCTTCAAATGCTTGGCTTTTTATTTACTTATTTATTCTTGGCTGTGTTGGGTCTTCATTTCTGTGTGAGGGCTTTCTCTAGTTGTGGCAAGCGGGGGCCACTCTTTATCGCAGTGCGCGGGCCTCTCACTATCGCGGCCTCTCTTGTTGCGGCGCACAGGCTCCAGACGCGCAGGCTCAGTAGTTGTGGCTCACGGGCCTAGTTGCTCCGCGGCATGTGGGATCCTCTCAGACCAGGGCTCAAACCCGTGTCCCCTGCATTAGCAGGCAGATTCTCAACCACTGCGCCACCAGGGAAGCCCTAAATTTCTTTTTTTAATCCCAGATCTTTTTCCTGAGCCCTAGTCTTATGTATATAACTATTTACAGGACTCATATCCTTGGGTACCTGGTGATATCAGAGCGCTTTTCCTAAAGCATAAGTCAGCTCACATTCAAATTCTTTAGCACCTACAAGGCTATCCTTCCATTATCTGTTGTTTCCTAATGTTCCAGTCTCATCTCTCATTCCTACCCTGTGCTCCAGCTGCATCTAATTTCTTGCAGTACTGAATGCAGCAGGCAATTTCATTCTCTGTCTTGTGCCCATCTTTGTGCATGGAAATTACCTCCATGGCTTTTGCTGCCTGGCTCAAGTTTGGCCTTCTCCTTGATGACTTACAGAAATGATAACATCCTTTTTGATGTCCCAACTTACATATTTTCTACAAATGTATGAGCTAATAGCTGTCACAATAGGTTTCATGTCTATACCCTCCACTTGACTCTAAGTACCTTTAGAGTAGAAAGTGTCTGGACATCTCTGTAACCTCAGCACATAACATCTTACACATGACACTTACTGATAAGTGCTCGTCAAATACGTGATGAATGAATGATTGAATAAGGAAGATGTGCCCTTCTCATTAGTATTTTACTTCTATAACTTTGAAGAATTTGTCAGTTTATTAATTTTTAATCAAAAAATTTTTTTCGACTAAAAAGGAATATATTCCCTCTTTAGTGATCATTGACTGGTACAGCCATTCCAGAAAAACATCTGGGTATACTTAGTCAAATGAGTAGATGTTTACCGTGGGCTCCAGCAGCCTGTTTCCTGGTTACGCATCACAGGGACATTCTCACACAGGCCCATGAGGGGACATGTAGTAGAATCTTTATTACAGTCTTATTTGTGGTAATGAGAAGCTGGAGACCAGGTAGTTGTCCATCACTGGGGGAATGGATAAGTAGCATAATGTAGATGCACATTACAGACTATTATGCAGCACTCAGAAGCAATGGATAGATGTCCAGAAATATGGACATATCTTTAAAAATATAGGGCTGAGTTTAAAAGTAATACTCAGAATGGTATCTACAGAATGATGCTATTATTTAAATCAAAATACATGCACATAACAATAGAAGACTCACAATAATTCATACATGTAAAGGATATACATCAAACATATTATTTTCCTACGAGACAGAGAGAAATGGGAAGGAAGTGAATGAATGCAGTGGATTAAATAAATCAATAAATTAAAGGAATGGACCAATAACTGTAATACACCATGAAATTAGTTTATGATTAACTCAATATTCTGAACCTGAGGTACTTTCACCCAGAAGCACAAAAAGAAACTTAGAAAACAGGAAAGTCCTATAAAGCAGTGGTCCCCAACATTTTTGGCACCAGGGATTGGTTCCATGGAAGACAATTTTACCATGGGCTGGGGGGCGCAGTGGGGGGGTGCAGGGATGATTCAGGCAGTAATAGGAGCAATGGGGGGGGGATGGTTCATGAAGTAATGCGAGCGATGGGGAGCAGCCCATGAAGCTTCCCTCGCTCGCTGCTCACCTCCTGCTGTGCGGCCCAGTTCTTCACAGGCTGTGGACCGGTACCGGTCCCTGGTACCGGGGTTGGGGCCCCCTGGTATAAAGGAAATTTTAAATTGTTTTTCAAAAATATAACTGACCTAAATAGAATAATCTGGAATATATAACATAATAAAAATTGACCAAAGAAGACATAAAAGTCAAGAATATCAGTAACCTTAGAAAAACTTAAATTGTCAGAGAACTAGCTCTATAAGGTCTTTTAGAGCTCTATAAGGTCTTTTGTGTAGATAATTCACATACTCGTTAACTTATGCTATAGGACAGAAACTAGCTGTTCTATATCAGAAAAATATAGAAATCTTCCAAAATCGTCCTTACTCATTTTATACAACAGTGATACCGAAATCTAACAATGATGGATCAAAAAGAAAAATAAGCACTGTGGTAAAGACTGTGACTCCATTTTTGATGTTTCGCTGCCGACAGCTTTCAGCCCTGCCCCTTTCTTTCCCCTCTTGCCTCACATCTGGGTAAGCTGATAAGAAACCCTAAGCATTCCTTCCCCTGGTGCCAAAGTTCAAGGCCTGTGAACCCTAACCTGTGAGCAGGAACCCTGACCCAGGCCCCACCCACTGAACACAGTAAAAACCAAAGCACCTATGCCTTTCTTCTCTCAAGTCATCTTGGACTGGCGCTGGGGCCAGCCTTGCTCTCCCCAAGAGCCTAATAAATCTTTTCATGCTGTCTTGTTGCACGTGTGACATCATCAGTCTCTTGTTATCTGAACCAATTTTAGGCGGGGGTTGATCCTACCCTTTGCAGGGCAACTACAAAACAATTGGCATTGTGAGACCTGGGGGTCTTCTCTTGCTTAAGTCTTGCTAACTGCCTCGACTGCCTACTGGTGAGCATGTGTTTTGAGTTGTGTTGCTGTGTGCCAGGAAGCTTACATTTTGTTGGACTTTGAGTTGTGCTGTGCTTTGATGCATTTGCTGAGTCCTACCAAACATCTCATAGATTAAGCTAATCAAGTTAGAAGTTTCAATAATAAGCATTTAGGGACAGGAATATGGGGTTTGAGGCTGTCCGTAAAGTGGCCCTGGGTAGTGGGCTTTGACCTGGACCTATCCATGTGTCTCATTTGTAACATAAGCCATGACTGCCTCTAGGCTCAGGGGAGCAACTCATACTGTGATCCCTGGTTGCATGTCTGAACCAGGCGTTGACCTCCTGTGCAATATATGGGCCCAGGTTGGTTACTGTGTGAGGAAGAGCAGTCACCATGTTGCATGCCCAGGTCCACATTCCTAAATTCAGAGAGCTCACTAGGATGCATTAAAGCCTTAAAATGCCTCTGCTACTGCTGCCTATGCCTCTGTTGTTACAAAGATCTTGATCTTTAAGATTATAGGGTAAAAATTCCCGTTGTACCCCACGGTGTGGACCAGAGGATACCATCACTCTATTGGTTAACTGTAATACAAACTGACAAAGACTGTGGGTTAAACTGAGTACGGAACTTACCAACTTCATGTGGTTAATTCAAACCCAACTTAATCTTAAGGTCCCTAAACCCAAAAAACCAACATTCATCCTGGGAAAGGCCCCTAGCCTCAATGTTACTGATTTGGAACTCTCTGGAGATGGGAGACTTATGAATACTATTAGGATAGAGAGGACTCCCCTCTTCCATATAGTGTATCCAGTAACCAAAACCCAAAGCAAAACAAGATAAAAGAAAATGATCTCTATATGCAGTGGAAGGAAATAGGAACTGTAGCAGGGGTCTGTGATTTGACCTACTTGGAAGTTCAAAATTTACTGAAAGAATTTATGCGAGAAAAGATAAAACACTGGCTATTGTGTTTAGAACCTGCAATATAGGTTCTAAATTAACTTTAACATCAGCTGAGATGTACCAATTGGCAAACATTCATGGTCTAAATTGATACTGTGGTTTGAATTACAGTTAGACCTTGGGATTCTACTAAATTTAAACAAGGTACCCCCTATATTTTTAGGGGAGTTACTGAACATAAAATAGGGGGCAAACAGGTATGCCTCATCCTAACCATCAGAAATATTACCTTGTCTAAATTCCTCATGATCATGGTACCTAGTATCCGAAAATATCCCACAATAGGCAAGGATGGTCTGACCCAAAAAGTCATAAAATTAAATTAACTCTTTGTCATTTACATTTGGCCTGATAAAATAGAACTCCTTAGATTCTCTCTTGTGACCAATGCCCTACCAGGTTAAATAGTTAATACACTTCAATATAGATTTAAACAAGGCCTACAGAAATTAAGACCCACCATATAAGACTTACTGAAGGAAGGGGTCATTGTTCTATTAACTGATTCTGATAATGCTATTCCTGATAAAAATGAATGGCATCGAACACTGGATTACCTCAAGCATCTCATTTTAGTGGAATGAAAACAGATTATGTAATAAGGAGAAAAAAGTTAGATTTCACATTCTACACCAAAATAAATTCCAAATGAAGTGAAGAGTTTATTATAAAAAGGAAATAATAGAAGTTTTAGAAGGCCATATAGGTAAATATTTAGATAGTCTTGCTTTGAGGAAGAACTTTTTTAGAAAGACACTAAACCAGAAACTAAAATGGGGAAAAATGCTGACTTAGCATACCTAAGTAAAGTTTCTTATAAAATAATAAAATATAAACAGAATTATAGGAAGAAAAAAAAAAACTGAGAACATTTGTGGTATATTTAGTGTATGTGACAAAAAAATAATATCTGTGACATATAAAGCTTTTTTTTTAAAACATCTTTATTGGAGTGTAATTGCTTTACAATGGTGTGTTAGTTTCTGCTTTATAACAAGTGAATCAGCTATACATACACATACATCCCCATATCTCCTCCCTCTTGCGTCTCCCTCTCACCCTGCCTATCCCACCCCTCCAGGTGGACACAAAGCACTGAGCTGATCTACCTGTGCTATGCGGCTGCTTCCCGTTAGCTATTTTATGTTTGTTAGTGTTTATATGTCCATGCCACTCTCTGACTTCGTCCCAGCTTACCCTTCCCCCTCCCTGTATCCTCAAGTATATTTTCTATGTCTGTGTCCTTATTCCTGTTGTGCCTCTGGGTTCTTCAGAACCTCTTTTTTTTTTTTTTTTTTTTTTTAGATTCCATATATATGTGTTAGCATATGGTATTTGTTTTTCTCTTTCTGAATTACTTAATTCTGTATGACAGTCTCTAGGTCCATCCACCACACTACAAATAACTCAATTTTGTTTCTTTTTATGGCTGAGTAATATTCCATTGTATGTATGTGCCGCATCTTCTTTATCCATTCATCTGTCGATGGACACTTAGGTTGCTTCCATGTCCTGGCTATTGTAAATAGAGTTGCAATGAACGTTGTGGTATGTGAATCTTTCTGAACTATGGTTTTCTCAGGGTATATGCCCAGTAGTAGGATTCCTGAGTCGTATGATAGTTCTATTTTTAGTTTTTTAAGGAACCTCCATACTGTTCTCCATAGTAGCTGTATCAATTTACATGACCACCAACAGTGCAAGAGGGTTCTCTTTTCTCCACACCCTCTCCAGCATTTATTGTTTGTAGATTTTTTGATGATGGCCGTTCTGACCAGTGTGAGGTGATACCTCATTGTAGTTTTGATTTGCATTTCTCTAGTGATTAGTGTTGTTGAGTAACCTTTCATGTGTTTGTCACAATCTGTATATCTTCTTTGGAAAAATGTCTATTTAGGTCTTCTGCCCATTTTTGGATTGGGTTGTTTGTTTTTTTGATATTGAGCTGCATGAGCTACTTGTATATTTTGGAGATGAATCCTTTGTCAGTTGCTTCATTTGCAAATATTTTCTCCCATTCTGAGGGTTGTTTTTTCATCTTGTTTATGGTTTCCTTTGCTGTGCAAAAGCTTTTAAGTTTCATCAGGTCCCATTTGTTTATTTTTGTTTTTATTTCCATTTCTCTAGGAGGTGGGTCAAAAAGGATCTTGCTGTGATTTATGTCATAGAGTGTTCTGCCTATGTTTTCCTCTAAGAGTTTGATAGTGTCTGGCCTTACATTTAGGTCTATAATCCATTTTGAGTTTATTTTTGTGTGTGGTGTTAAGGAGTGTTTTAATTTCATTCTTTTACATGTAGCTGTCCAGTTTTCCCAGCGCCACTTACTGAAGAGGCTGTCTTTTTTCCATTGTATACTCTTGCCTGCTTGATCAAGGGTAAGGTGACCATATGTACATGGGTTTATCTCTGGGCTTTCTATCCTGTTCCATTGATTTATATTTCTGTTTTTGTGCCAGTACCATACTGTCTTGATTACTGAAGCTTTGTAGTATAGTCTGAAGTCAGGCAGCCTGACTGTTCCACTGCCGTTTTCCTTTCTCAGTATTGCTTTGGCTATTTGGGGTCTTTTGTGTTTCCATACAAATTGTGAAATTTTTTGTTCTAGTTCTGTGAAAATGCCATTGGTAGTTTGATAGGGATTGTATTGAATCTGTAGATTGTTTTGGGTAGTATAGTCGTTTTCACAATGTTATTTCTTCTTATTGAAGAACATAGTATAACTCTCCATCTGATTCTCTCATCTTTAATTTCTTTCATCAGTGTCTTATAGTTTTTTGCATACAGGTCTTTTGTCTCCTTAGATAGGTTTATTCCTAAGTATTTTATTCTTTTCGTTGGAGTGGTAAGTGGGATTGTTTCCTTAATTTCTCTTTCCGATTTTTCATCATTAGTGTATAAGAATGTAAGAGATTTCTGTGCATTCATTTTGTATCCTTCTACAATACCAAATTCATTGATTAGCTCTCTTAGTTATCTGGTAGCATCTTTAGGATTCTCTATGTATAGTATAATGTCATCTGCAAACAGTCACAGTTTTACTTCTTCTTTTCCTATTTGGATTCCTTTTATTTCTTTTTCTTCTCTGATTGCTGTGGCTAAAACTTCCAAAACTGTGTTGAATAATAGCGGTGAGAGTTGGCAACCTTGTCTTTTTCCTGATCTTAGTGGAAATGGTTTCTGTTTTTCACCTTTGAGAACGATGTTGGCTGTGAGTTTGTCATATATGGCCTTTATTATGTTGAGGTAAGTTCGATCTATGCCTACTTTCTGCAGGGTTTTTATCATAAATGGCTGTTGAATTTTGTTGAAAGCTTTTTCGGCATCTATTGAGATAATCATATGGTTTTTCTCCTTCAATATGGTTGATCACATTGATTGATTTGTGTATATTGAGGAATCCTTACATTCCTGGAATAAACCCCACTTGATCATGGTGTATGATCCTTTTAATGTGCTGTTGGATTCTGTTTGCTAGTATTTAGTTGAGGATTTTTGCATCTATGTTCATCAGTGATACTGGCTTGTAGTTTTCTTTCTTTGTGACATCTTTGTCTGGTATTGGTATCAGGGTGATGGTGGCCTTGTAGAATGAGTTTGGGAGTGTTCCTGCCTCTGCTATAATTTAGAAGAGTTTGAGAAGGATAGGTGTTGTCTCTTCTCTAAGTGTTTGATAGAATTCACCTGTGAAGCCATCTGGTCCTGGGCTTTTGTTTGTTGGAAGATTTTTAATCACAGTTTCAATTTCAGTGCTTGTGATTGGTCTGTTTATATTTTCTATTTCTTCCTGGTCAGTCTCGGAAGCTTGTGCTTTTCTAAGAATGTGTCCATTTCTTCCAGGTTGTCCATTTTATTGGCATATAGCTGTTTGTAGAAATCTCTCATGATCCTTTGTATTTCTGCAGTGTCAGTTGTTACTTCTGCTTTTTCATTTCTAATTCTGTTGATTTGAGTCTTCTCCCTTTTTTTCTTGATGAGTCTGGCTAATGGTTTATCAATTTTGTTTATTTTCTCAGAGGACCAGCTTTTAGGTTTATTGATCTTTGCTATCACTTCCTTCATTTCTTTTTCACTCACTTCCAATCTTTATGATTTCTTTCCTTCTGCTAACATTGGAATTTTTTTGTTCTTCGTTCTCTAATTGCTTTAGGTGTAAGGTTAGGTTGTTTCTTTGAGATGTTTCTTGTTTTCTTGAGGTAGGATTTTATTGGTATAAACTTCCCTTTTAGAACTGCTTTTGCTGCATTCCATAGGTTTTGGGTCATAGTGTTTTCATTGCCATTTGTTTCTAGGTGTTTTTTGGATTCCCCTTTGATTTCTTCAATGATCTCTTGGTTATTAAGTAGTGTATTGTTTAGCCTCCATGTGTTTGTAGTTTTTACAGATTTTTTTTCCTGAAATTGGTATCCAGTCTCATATCTCATATCCAGTCTGACCAGCATTGTGGTCAGAAAAGATACTTGATATGATTTCAATTTTCAAGGTTCGAACTGTGATCCAAGATATGATCTATCCTGGAGAATGTTCCATGAGCACTTGAGAAGAAAGTGTAATCTGATGTTTTTGCATGGAATGTCTTATAAATACCAATTAAGTCCATCTTGTTTAATGTATCATTTAAAGCTTGTGTTTCCTTATTTATTTTCATTTTGGATGATCTGTCCATTGGTGAAAGTGGGATGTTAAAGTCCCCTATTATGATTGTGTTACCGTCGATTTTCCCTTTTATGGCTATAGCATTTGCCTTATGTATTGAGGTGCTCCTATGTCGGGTGCAAAGTATTTACCATTGTTATATCTTCTTCTCGGATTGATCCCTTGATTGTTATGTAGTGTCCTTCTTTGTCTCTTGTAATAATCTTTTAATTCTATTTTGTCTGATACGAGAATTGCTACTCCAGCTTTCTTTTGATTTCCATTTGCATGGAATATCTTTTACCATCCCCTCATTTTCAGTCTGTATGTGTCCCTACGTCTGAAGTAGGTCTCCTGTACACACATATATATGGGTCTTGTTTTTGTGTCCATTTAGCCACTCTATGTCTTTTGGTCGGAGCATTTAATTCATTTACATTTAAGGTAATTATCAATATGTATGTTCCTTTTACCATTTTCGAAATTGTTTTGGGTTTGTTATTGTAGGTCTTTTCCTTCTCTTGTGTTTCCTGCCTAGAGAAGTTCCTTTAGCATTTGTTGCAGAGCTGGTTTTGTGGTGCTGAATTCTCTTAGCTTTTGCTTGTCTGTAAAGGTTTTAATTTCTCTTGTGAATCTGAATGAGATCCTTGCTGGGTAGAGTAATCTTGGTTGTAGGTTTTTCCCTTTCATCATTTTAAATATGTGCTACCACTCCCTTCTGGCTTCCAGAGTTTTTGCTGAAAGATCAGCTGTTAAACTTATGGAGATTCTTTTGTAAGTTAGTTGTTGCTTTTCCCTTGATGCTTTTTTTTCTTTCTTTCTTTTTTTTCGGTACGCGGGCCTCTCACTGTTGTGGCCCCTCCCATTGCGGAGCACAGGCTCTGGACGTGCAGGCTCAGCAGCCATGGCTCACGGGCCTAGCCGCTCCACGGCATGTGCGATCCTCCTGGACTGGGGCACGAACCCGCGTCCCCTGCATCAGCAGGCAGACTCCCAACCACTGCACCACCAGGGAAGCCCCCCTTGCTGCTTTTAATATTTTTTCTTTGTATTTAATTTTTGATAGTTTGATTAATATGTCTTGGCATGTTTCTCCTTGGATTTATCCTGTATGGGAGTCTCTGTGCTTCCTGGACTTGATTGACTCCTTACCGATATTAGGGAAGTTTTCAACTAAAATCTCTTCAAATATTTTCTCAGTCCCTTCTTTTTTCTCTTCTTCTTCTGGGACCTCTGCAACTTGAATGTTGGTACATTTTATGTTGTCCCAGTAGTCTCTGAGATTGTCCTCAATTCTTTTCATTCTTTTTTCTTTATTCTGCTCTGTGGTAGTTATTTGCACTATTTTATCTTCCAGGTCACTTATCTGTTCTTCTGCCTCAGTTTTTCTGCTATTGATTCCTTCTGGAGAATTTTTAATTTCATTTATTTTGTTGTTCATCATTGTTTGTTTGCTCTTTAGTTCTTCTAGGTCCGTGTTAAACATTTGTTGTATTTTCTCCATTCTATTTCCACGATTTTGGATCATCTTTAACTATCATTACTCTGAATTCTTTTTCAGGTAGGCTGCCTACTTCCTCTTCATTTGTTTGGTCTGGTGCGTTTTTACCTTGATCCTTTGTCTGCTGTGTATTTCTCTGTCTTCTTATTTTGCTTAACTTACTGTGTTTGGGGTCTCCGTTTCACCGGCTGCATGTTCGTAGTTCCCATTGCTTTTGGTGTCTGCTCCCAGTGGGTAAAGTTGGTTCAGTGGATTGTATATGCTTCCTGATGGAGGGGACTGGTGCCTGTGTTCTGGCAGATAAGGCTGGATATTGTGTTTATGGTGGGCAGGACCACATCCGGTGGTGTGTTTTGGGGGTGTCTATGAACTTTGTATGATTTGGGCAGCCTCTGTGCTAATGGGGTTGTTTGTGTTCCTGTCTTGCTAGTTGTTTGGCATAGGGTGTCCAGCACTGTAGCTTGTTGGTCGTTGAGTGGAGCTGGGTCTTAGCATTGAGATGGACATCTCTGAGAGCACTTTTGCTGTTTGACATTATGTGGGGCTGAGAGGTCTCTGGTGGACCAATGTCCTGAAGTCGGCTCTCCCACCTTAGAGACTCAGAACTCATCTTCCCAGTCAGAGGCTCAGGCCTGACACTTGGCCAGAGCACCAAGAAGAAAAGAAAGAGAGAGAGAGAAAAAGAGAGAAAGAGAGAGAGAGTGAGAGAGAGAAAGAGAGGGAGGGAGGGAGGGAA
>NW_006792683.1:1007077-1009660 GCF_000442215.2 Lipotes vexillifer
AAAGAGGGAGGAAAGAGGGAAAATAAAGTTATTAAAATAGAAAACATATTAAAAATATAAAAATAAAAAGTAATTTAAAAAACAGAGAGAAAGAAAGAAGAGAGCAATCAAACCCATAAACAAATCCACCAGTGATAACAAGCACTAAAAACTATACTAAATAACAACAACAACAAAAATAACCAAAACGCACAGTCAGAACCCTAGGACAAATGGCAAAAAGAAAGCTATACAGACAAAATAACACAAAGAAGCATACACATACACACTCACAAAAAAGAGAAAAAGGAAAAAAAAGTATATATATATATATATATATATATATATATATATAATTAAAAATTTAAAAAGGAAGAGAGCAACCAAATCATTAAATAAATCTACCGTTGATAATAAGCTCTAAATGCTAAACTAAGATAAATATAAAACCAGAAACAAATTAGCTGCAGAAAGCAAACTCCAAGTCTATAGTTGCTCCCAGAGTCCACCACCTCAATTTTGGGATGATTCGTTGTCTATTCAGGTATTCCACAGATACAGGGTACATCAAGTTGATTGTGTAGATTTAATCCACTGCTCCTGAGGCTGCTGGGAGAGATTTCCCTTTCTCTTCTTTGTTCACACAGCTCCTGGGGTTCAGCTTTGGATTTGGACCTGCCTCTGCATGTAGGTCGCCTGAGGGCGTCTGTTCCCCACCCAGACAGGACAGGGTTAAAGAAGCGGCTGATATGGGGCCTCTGGCTCACTCAGGCTGGAGGGAAGGAGGGGTATGGAATGTGGGGTGAGCCTGCATCGGCAGAGGCTGGTGTGACGTTGCAACAGTCTGAGGTATGCCGTGTGTTCTCCCAGGGAAATTGTCCCTGGATCATGGGACCCTGGCAGTGGTGGGCCGCACAAGTTTCCGGGAGGGAAGGTGTGGATAGTGCCCTGTGCTTGCACACAGGCTTCTTGGTGGCTGCAGTAGCAACCTTAGCATTTCATGCCTGTCCCTGGGGTCCACACTGATAGCCACAGCTCGCACCCATCTCTAGAGCTTGTTTCGGTGGTGCTCTGAATCCCCTCTCCTTGCACACCCCGAAACAATGGTCTCTTGCCTCATAGGCACGTCCAGACTCCCTCCCGGCTAGCTGTGGTGCACTAGCCCCCTTCAGGCTGTGTTCCCACAGCCAACCCCAGTCCTCTCCCTGGCATCTGAACTCTGAAGCCTGAGCTTCAGCTCCCAGCCACCCCTGCCCTGGCGGGTGAGCAGACAAGCCTCTCAGGCTGGTGAGTGCTGGTCGGCACCAATCCTCTGTGCGGGAATCTCTCCGCTTTGCCCTCCGCACCCCTGTTGCTGCGCTCCCCTCCGTGGCTCCAAAGCTTCCCTCCTGCCCATCCCCTGTCCCCACCAGTGTAGGGGCTTCCTATTGTGTGGAAACTTCTCCTCCTTCACAGCTCCCTCCCAGAGGTGCAGGTCCCATCTGTGTTCTTTTGTCTCTGTTTTTCCTTTTTTCTTTTGCCCTACCCAGGTATTTGGTGAGTTTCTTGCTTTTGCGGAAGTCTGAGGTCTTCTGCCAGAGTTCAGTAGGTGTTCTGTAGGAGCTGTTCCACATATAGATGTAGTTTTGATGTATTTGTGGGGAGGAAGGTGATCTCCACATCTTACTCCTCTGCCATCTTCAAGGCGCCCCTCACAAAGCTTCTTTACAAAGTATACATAAATAGAAAAATAGACAAATGAAGAACATTTATTAAAGATAAAAATTGAAATAACACTAATAATATGACAGTATCTATTTTCACTAGTATAACTGTAAATTAAAACAACAATGTGATAGTGTTTTTATTGTACCAAATTGCTAAATACAGAGAATTAACACACAGCATTGGCTTTGGTGCAGGCAGTTGGGAACTTTGATATGCTGCTGGTAGCAGTATAAATTTATGTACCCTTCTTAAAGTGTATGTACTAGTGTAAGTTCTCTGGAGAAACAGAACTAATAGGGTTAATATCTATCTATATATAGACGGAGGTTTATTATAAAGAATTGGCTCACGAGATTCTAGAGGCTCATAAGGCCCAAGATCTGCAGTTGGCAAGCTGGAGACCCAGGAGAACTGATGGTGTAGTTCTAGTCCAAAGTCTGGCAGTTTTGAGACTCAGGAAGAGCTGATGTTTTAGTTCAAGTCTGAAGGCAGGAAAATACCAGTTCTAGCTTGATGTTTCAGTTCCAGCTTGAAGGCAGTTAGAGGAGTTCCCTCTTATTTGGCTCAAGGTCAACTTTTTTGTTCTATGCAAGCCTTCCACTGTTTAGATGCGGCCCACCCACATTAGGAAGGGCAATCTGCTTTATTTAGTCTATAAATTTAACTGTGAAGCTTATTCAAAAACACCAGAATTATGTTTGACCAAATAACAGGGCTCCCTGTGGTCCACTGAAGTTGACACGTAAATTAACACTCCCCCTTATATATATGTACATATATATATATCTTTTCTTTGTTTTCTTATTATTAAACAAATATAAACTAGCTGTATAATAAAACACAGATAAGCTATCACATTTTTTTTTCCGTCTTTTTTTTTTTTTTTTTAACTTTTTT
>NW_006792683.1:1014308-1023169 GCF_000442215.2 Lipotes vexillifer
ATGGTTGTTAGTATTTGCCTTATGTATTGAGGTGCTCCTATGTTGGGGGCATAAGTATTTACAATTGTTATATCTTCTTCTTGGATCGATCCCTTAATCATTATGTAGTGTCCTTCTTTGTCTCTTCTGATAGTCCTTATTTTAAAGTCTATTTTGTCTGATATGAGAATTGCTACTCCAGCTTTCTTTTGGTTTCCATTTGCATGGAATATCTTTTTCCATCCCCTTACTTTCAGTCTGTATGTGTCTCTAGGTCTGAAGTGGGTCTCTTGTAGACAGCATATATATGGGTCTTGTTTTTGTATCCATTCAGCCAATCTGTGTCTTTTGGTGGGAGCATTTAGTCCATTTACATTTAAGGTAATTATCGATATGTATGTTCCTATTCCCATTTTCTAAATTGTTTTGGGTTCGTTATTATAGGACTTTTCCTTCTCTTGTGTTTTTGTCTAGAGCAGTTCCTTTAGCATTTGTTGTAAAGCTGGTTTGGTGGTGCTGAACTCTCTCAGCTTTTGCTTGTCTGTAAAGGTTTTAATTTCTCCATCAAATCTGAATGAGATCCTTGCTGGGTAGAGTAATCTTGGTTGCAGGTTTTTCTCCTTCATCACTTTCAGTATGTCCTGCCACTCCCTTCTGGCTTGTAGAGTTTCTGCTGAGAGATCAGCTGTTAACCTTATGGGGATTCCCTTGTGTGTTATTTGTTGTTTTTCCCTTGCTGCTTTTAATATGCTTTCTTTGTATTTAGTTTTTGACAGTTTGATTAATATGTGTCTTGGCGTATTTCTCCTTGAATTTATCCTGTATGGGACTCTCTGTGCTTCCTGGACTTGATTAACGATTTCCTTTCCCATATTAGGGAAGTTTTCAACTATAATCTCTTCAAATATTTTCTCAGTCCCTTTCTTTTTCTCTTCTTCTTCTGGAACCCCTATAATTCGAATGTTGGTGCGTTTAATGTTGTCCCAGAGGTCTCTGAGACTGTCCTCAGTTCTTTTCATTCTTTTTTCTTTATTCTGCTCTGCAGTAGTTATTTCCACTATTTTATCTTCCAGGTCACTTATCCGTTCTTCTGCCTCATTTATTCTGCTATTGATCCCATCTAGAGTATTTTTCATTTCATTTATTGTGTTGTTCATCATTGTCTGTTTCATCTTTATTTCTTCTAGGTCCTTGTTAACTGCTTCTTGCATTTTGTCCATTCTATTTCCAAGATTTTGGATCATCTTTACTATCATTATTCTGAACTCTTTTTCAGGTAGACTGCCTATTTCCTCTTCATTTGTTAGGTCTGGTGGGTTTTTATCTTGCTCCTTCATCTGCTGTGTGTTTTTCTGTCTTCTCATTTTGCTTATCTTACTGTGATTGGGTTCACCTTTTTGCAGGCTGCAAGTTCGTAGCTCCCGTTGTTTTTGATGTCTGTCTCCAGTGGCTAAGGTTGGTTCAGTGGGTTGTGTAGGCTTCCTGGTGGAGGGGACTAGTGGCTGTGTTGTGGTGTATGAGGCTAGATCTTGTCTCTCTAGTGGGCAGGTCCACGTCTGGTGGTGTGTTTTGGGGTGTCTGTGGACTTATTATGATTTTAGGCAGCCTCTCTGCTAGTGGGTGGGGTTGTGTTCCTGTTTTGCTATATGGTTGGCATAGGTTGTCCAGCACTGTAGCTTGCTGGTCGTTGAGTGAAGCTGGGTGCTGGTGTTGAGATGGAGATCTCTGGGAGATTTTCGCCGTTTGATATTATGTGGGGCTGGGAGGTCTCTTCTTGACGAGTGTTCTGAAGTTGGCTCTCCCACCTCAGAGGCAGAGTCCTGACTCCTGGCTGGAGCAGCAAGAGCCTTTCATCCACTCGGCCAGATACGTGGGGAGTTTCTTGCCTTTTGGGAGGTCTGAGGTCTTCTGCCAGCGTTCAGTAGGTGTTCTGTAGGAGTTGTTCCACATGTAGATGTATTTCTGGTGTATTTGTGGGGAGGAAGGTGATCTCCGCGTCTTACTCCTCCGCCATCTTTCTACCGCCCCAAGCTGTCACATTTTGATGCATTGTTTTTCTATTCTATACCTATATTCAACAAATTGGTTAAGTATTGTGTTTGTATTGCTTTGTTTCTCTTAGTATTTTAATTATATATTGCCATGTCATTTAAACTATTTGAGAGCACAATTTTAAATGTCTGCGTGAAAATTCATTATTTGTATGAACCACACTTCATTTAATCATACTCTATTGTTAAACAATGGAAGTATTTATAATAGTGAAAAATTGGAAACACTGTGTTGTATATATATTTTGATTCATAGTTCTGAATATCTCCTTAGGACAGATATCTAAAAGTAGAATTACTTTATCAAATTAAAATTTAATTTTGATATGTATTATGAAATTGTCTCCTAACCCAGCTGAAAGAATTTTTCACCTGCCTTCTACCAAAAATGCTGGGTTCATCACATCATAAGTAAATATGACTTAAACAAATAAACAAAAAACCTTTGTCAATTTGGGTGGTTAAATATAGTATTGTGTTAAGTTTTTATAATTTGCATGCCTTTGTTCTAGTTATCTAGTAAGTGAGTCTGGATATTTTTCACATTTATTAGCCATATCCTCTATAAATTTATTCTCTTGATTTTTCTACATGTGTAAGGCAGGGGAGGGGAATCTCATTCAGTATAAGTTTTTACATTGTAAAAACTTCACATGTTTGTGCCTAATGTTTATTCCCAGTCTGTGGTTTGTGAGTATTTCTTCAGTAATAACTAAAATTTATTTAGAATTTACTGTGTGCCAAGCATTAAATGCTTAAATACATGATTTCATTAGGTTTCATAATAGCTTTAATGCCTATATGTTACTATCTCCATTTTATAGATAAGGAATGTAAGGCATAGATGTTGTTTTGTTTAATGCCACAGACCCTGGCATCATTCTGCTGAGACCTAATCCTGCCCCACCAATTGAGAAGCTGAGGTCTTTCCATTGTCCTGGGATCTCAGAATGGCTGGACAACATGAACCAGCCACATACAGGAGCACCTGGAAACATGATAATAATAATAATAATAATGGCATTTTCCTCCATAGGTTGAAATGCATCACCTTGTGGAATTGATTGTGCATCAAAGACCTGCATCTCCCATCATCTGGCTATATTTTCTAATGTTTTTACTGACTGCGCAATGGAAGAAAGCTATGAATAACCACACACCTCAGAGTTAGTCCTATACTAAATGAATCCCCAGGCCCTCCTTGCTCTCACTTGTTTAAGTTTTGAAATTTTAAAGTGGTATTTGTAGTTCATTTTGTGACTTTAATGCATGATTTACATTGATGATTTATCCTCATTAGAGAAGGGGATAAATTTGCCTGTGTACTCACCACATAGAGTAGAAAATTAACAGATGTTAGCATTTGATATTTGCCATGTGTATATATATATTTTTGGTAAAGAGTTGAAATCCACTTTACTCTTGTTTCCTAGGTTTATTCTTCTCTTTACAAGCAGCCAGTATAAAGAATTTTGTGAGTATCTTTCTGGCTTACTTTTCATATTTATATTATGAAAATAAATGTATATTTTATGCAAATAGCATATATATAGACATATATCTTTGAAACATATAGCGTGTATATATGATTTTAAAAATTAAGCAATGCTGAAATAACTACAATGTGGGGGTTTTTTGAGGTTAGTTTCTTTTTCTTTTTTTTTTTTAATTTATTTATTTTTGGCTGCGTTGGGTCTTCATTGCTGCACGCAGGCTTTCTCTAGTTGTGGGGAGCACGGGCTACTCTTCATTGTGGTGCATGGGCTTCTCATTGCAGTGGCTTCTCTTGTTGCAGAGCATGGGTTCTAGGGGCACAGGCTTCAGTAGTTGTGGCATGCAGGCTCAGTAGTTGTGGCTCATGGGCTCTAGAATGCAGGCTTAGTAGTTGTGGCACGTGGGCTTAGTTACTCCGTGGCATGTGGGATCTTCCTGGAGCAGGGCTTGAACCTGTGTCCCCTGCATTGGCAGGCAGATTCTTAACCACTGAGCCACCAGGGAAGCCCCACACTGTGTTTTATTAAATGCCAGCCAAATGTGTATTGAGATGTATCTGTGTTTCTAATATGTCCTGTTTATTCATTTCAACAACCGTCTATTACTTATTAAATAAATCTAACATTTATTTATTACCATAATGAACATTTAGGATTTTCCCACTTTTTTCCAATTACAAAAAACACTTTGTATGTAGTAGTTCTCAAAC
Source organism: Lipotes vexillifer (assembly GCF_000442215.2). Classification (NCBI taxonomy): domain Eukaryota; kingdom Metazoa; phylum Chordata; class Mammalia; order Artiodactyla; family Lipotidae; genus Lipotes; species Lipotes vexillifer. The sequence goes on from NW_006792683.1 coordinate 1,018,542, forward strand.
TTACTGGTCTCAAGATCCCTTTACACTCAGGTAATACTCAGAGCCCCAAAGACTTTTGTTTATGTTGGTTTTATCTGCTAGTATATTGTATTAAACTCACAAATTGAAAAAAATATATTTAGCTATTTAATTCATTTAAAAGTAACAGTAATAAACTGGTTCTGTGCTAACAGAAATTATATGTTTTTTATGAAAAGTAGATTATTGCATTTGGAATTTGTAAGCATTTACGTGTGGTCTGGTACAAGGCTTGGGAAACTGCAGCCTGTGGGCCAGACTCTGTTCACTGCTCTTTTTATACATCCTATAAGCTAAGAATATTATTTACATTTTTAAATGGTTAAAAAAATCAAAAGAACAGTAGTGTTTCAAAACATGTTAATGACATGAAATTCAAATTTCAGTGTTCATAAAGAAAGTTTTATTGGAATGCAGACGTGCTCATTTATTATGTAATGTCTGTGGCTGCTTTAGTGCTACAAGGGCAGAGTTGAGTGGTTTGTTAAATGAGGGCTAAATATTGAGATTATCCAAATCTTCTATATCCTTGTTTTGTTTGTTTGTTTGGCCTGCTTCATCTCTTAGTTTTGGAGAGAGGTATACTAAAGTATCCCATTCTAACTGTGGATTTAGTTTTTCGAATTCTGTTAGTTTTACTTTCTATATATTGAGGCCAGGTTACTTTGTGTAAACAAGTGCATGCTTGTTGTATTCTAACACTTTGTTTGATGTTTCTTTTATCATTGTGAAATTTCATGATGTCACTTCTTAGCTTTGTAAGGAATTTTAAAATTCAATTTTATCCAGTATTAATATTAATGCAACTTTTGTTTGGTTAGTACTCTCCATTGTATTTATTAATTTATTTTCAATATTTGTATGTCTTTTTTTTTGTTTGAATTTATTGTATCCCTTTTAAGGATATACCTAAATTGTAAGATCCATGCTTATATTCTGTCTTTTAATAGATACATTTAAAGCATTTACCTTATTGCAATTACTAAAATATTTGGACTTATTTATTCTAACTTATTTTGTGTTTTCTATCGTATTACTTATTTGCCTATTCTTACCCTTTTCATTTCCCGTTATGGATGAATAGATTTCTCTATTGTATTTTTCCTCCTCTGAGTTTAAAAATTACATATTCTATTCCTATTTTGTTGACAGCCTCTCTTAAAATTTAAATATATGTATATAATAATTAACCACGATGTAATTTATCTGTTTCTTGAACAATATGACGGCTTTGGATTGCTTTAACACTGATCTTCTGTATTCTGGGTTATTGTTGTCTAGTATTTAGTTCTACCTTATTTTTAATTTCCTAATTAGAAGTTATTTATATAATTATTATTATTTTTATCTACTAAATATAATTGAGATTCAAAATATATTTATCACTTTCTTTGCATGCCATTCCTCCTTTTATCTTATGTTTTCCTTCTTGGTTCAATTTTCTTTTTGTGGTACCTACTTTAATATTTTTTTCTGGTAGTGTTGTGAGTAATAAACTCAGTATTTGGCCAAGAAAGTCTATTTTCACCACAACTTTTGAATTATAGTTTACATAGGCCAAATCCTTACATTGATTTTCACTTCTTTTTTCATAAATTTCTTTCTGGAGGTTTATATAATCTTTCTCCTAAATTTTAGTGATTTCTGTTGTCCCCATAATTTGTTTTTTAAATTTCTCTAAATTTGTTTTTCGTTGTCTTGCTCAGGACTTGTACCTTTTCAAACTACCCTTCTTCAAGTCTGAAAAATTGTCAGTCATTACCTCCTGTGAATATTGCTTTTCTCCCATTTTATATTCATTCTTGAATTTCTATTAGACATATATTTGACCTTCTTATTCCAGCATCTATTTCTCACAATTGCTCATTTTATAATTTTCTATTTATTTAGCTCATCCATAATGATTTATTTATATCTAGATTCGACTTGACTGTTTTTCTCTTCACATATCTGATTTAGTGTCAAAACTACCCATCCTTTTTTGGTTTGTTTTAGATTAGGTAAATTATTTTTTTAAACAGTTTCACAGAGAGATAATTCACATACCGTAAATTTTATCCTTTTAAATTGCATAATTTGGTGACTTTTAGTATATTCATAGAATTGTGCAGCCATCATCACTATCTAGTTTTAGAACCTCTCATTACACTAAAAATAAACCTGGTATCCATTTATAGTCATTCTCTGTATCCTCCTCCCTCCCCCAGGGAACCCCCAGATACTTTTATCTCTATGGATTTGCCTATTCTGGGCATTTCGTATAAATGAAATCATGCAATATATAGTCTTTTGTGACTGGCTTCTTTCAGTTAAGATAATGTTTTCAAGGTTCATCCACATTGTAGCCTCTATCAATACTTCGTTTCTTTTTATTGTCAAAATACACTCCATTGTGTGAATATGCCACATTTTGTTTATCTAGTTTACCAGGTGATGGACATGGGTTGTTTGCATTTTTTGGCTATCTTAAACACTGCTGCTATAAACATTATTAGACAAGTTTTTACGTGGGATGTATGTTTTCATTTCTCTTGGGTATATACCAAGGGATAGAACTGCTTAGTTATGGGGTAAATCTATGTTCAGTATTTTGTGGAATTGCCAAACTGTTTCCCATAGTGGCTGCACAATTTTAAATTCATATTAGTAAAGTGTGAGGTTTCCAATTTCTCAACACTCAGTACTTATTGTTGTCCTTTTGCTTATAGCCATCCTAGCGTGTGTGTGTGAAGTGTTATTGCATTTTTTGCATTTCTCCAGTGATTAAAGATATTGAGCATCATTTCTTGTGCTAACTGCCCATCTGTGTATGCTCCTTGGAGCAATGTCTAATCAAATCATTTGACCATTGTTAATTGTATAATTTGTCTTTTTATTGTTAAGTTGTGAGTTCTTTATATATTCTGGATAAAAAACATCTTAATTAGATATATGATTTGAAAATATTTCTCCAGTTGTGTTGATTATCTTTTCACTTTCTTGATGGTATTCTTTGAAGCACAAAAGTTTTTAATATTACTGAAGTCCAATTTATCTATTTTTTCATTTGTTGCTTATGCTTTTGGTGTCGTATCTAAGAAATCATTGCCTAACCCAGAGTTATGAAAATTTTGATGCTGTGTTTTCTTCTAAGATTTTAAGAGTTTTAGCTCTTATACTCAGGTATATGGACCATTTTAAGTTAATTTTCGTATATGATCTGAGATAGACGTCCAACTGCATTCTTTTGCATGTGGATACTTTTATTAGTTTACATCTTATTTAAATGTATACAAATGGGGGTATGCTTATATTGATCCAGCATTTATATATACATGAGATGGGAGAGCTAGTTTTTTCCATGTCAGCCTAATTGCTAAGGTAATGCAAAGAAAATTCTGAAAATATTGTCTAATCTTATGAGGGGTTATGTTAAAATCATAGATCTGAGCCATGTCCCAGCATTGGCTAGAGCAGTCTCAATTGTCACAAACTCATTGACTAGAATGCTGTTTATTAAGTGAATAAGTGGTTTTATATTTAAAATAAATAATAAAAGACTGTAATTGCAATGGTCTTTACAAATATTAGTTTTTATAACTTTAACACTTGAATCTCACTAAGCAGAACTCTTTCTTTTAAATCAACTCTTAACCTGTACAGAATGAGAACTGATATTCGTAAGGATAATCCCTTTGTTGTACATGTATTTATTATTTTCTGAATCTTTTTTTCATAGCTTTATTGAGATATAATTGGCATATAGCACTGTGTAAGTATAAGGTATACAGTATAGTGATTTGACTTACATATATTATAAAATGATTACCACAATATGTTTAGTTAGCATCCATTATTTCCTATAAATACAAATATTTTCTGAATCTTAAAGGAAGATTTTTTTATTAATTCAATTTAATTTTACATTGGGCAGGATCTTAGAACTTAACAGGCCTGATACCATCATTTCACAGATCAAGAAGCCAAGGTCAGGAGTGCTTAAATGACTTGTTCAAGGGTATATAACTAGTTAATGAGAGACCCAAGAATTGAACTCAAATGTTCTAACTTCTTTTGAGATCAGTGCTTTTCCCCACTCACAACATGTTGCTCTTCAGAAAATGATTCTTTTTACAGTACAAGCCTGGAGGATACCTGTTGGTTTACAGTTACCCTAGGGAATTCTCACACATCTGTACTTGAAATGGATTACCAAAGGGTACAAAAACTGTCATAAAAATGATCAATACTGTATTCCATAAGTGATTAGAATAAAAATGAGTACCTAAGAAATTTGATATTAATTAAATATTCCTATTTAATTAAATTATTTATACTTGAGTATGTTCTTAACATTTTTTCAAAGACCTAGAAGTAAAAAGTTGTGTAGGTGGATATTGGATTCCATGTATCTTAATGTTTCCACATTCCTGGGGACTATGGTGTGAAAAGTTTAGGTTGAGCCTCTGTACCTTTCTTCCAGTTAAATAGCACTTTCTTACCACAAAATATAGAATGAAAAGGGTCACTTTCTATTGAGGATTTATGTAGCTTGCAATTAACAAAATCTAAAAAGAGCCATTAGTAAAATTCTGTAGGTGGAGATAGATGAATAATGTAGGGAGAGAAGA
>NW_006792683.1:1023373-1045416 GCF_000442215.2 Lipotes vexillifer
AGGGAAAGAAGATTTCAGAAAACTAGCCATCTAAAATAGCAATGTGTTTTTATAGCTTTGTTATTCAAAAGTGTTTTTATTTTTGTGATTTTCATTTCACTGGCACATAGTGAGAAACTGCTTAGTAATGTTTTGGCAAAAAAGTTTTAATTTTGTAACAGAACTTTTAAAAAGGGATGTCTTCTTACATTACTAGAAAAATTTCCTTCTGCTTAGTTACATTACATGGTGATGGTTTGAAATTCCAAAAAAGAAAGGAAAATATGTTTGTGTGGTCCTGAGAATACTTGTTTTAGTTATTATTGAACTAAAATAAGAACGATAATAACTTACTTTTGTTTCAGATTTTTTTCCAACGTACGTATTGCACCAGTCTTTATTAAATCCTTAGACAAAGGGAATCAGTGATCTACAGGAAGGAAGTAGAAATAGCAGGCAAAATTTGTTGTCTTTTGAAAGGCTAAATAGTAAGTGAAGTAGGTTTTCTGCATTTATCCTGTTTATTTAGGCAGAGACTGATCTGCCTAAATAAAGGTAAATGCTTTCTGACTTCCCATTCATTCATTCATTTCAGTTATTACATACCAACCAAGCACTGCATTATGTGTTGATAGGCTTGGGCTAAGCATTGGTGTTATAAAGGTAAATGACAAAATATTTCTGCCTTCAAATTATTCACAGTCTAATGGATAACAAAGAAAAAGTAGATGGACAGTTATAGTATAGCATATTAAAAATAAATTCAGAGAATATGGGGCACACATAGAGGGTATCATGTCCAGACTGGAGGATTAAAGAACATGGAAGCCCCTGCTGCAGAGTCCAACTTACTGCAGTATCTATCAGTTCCAAGTCATTTTTTAAGACCCTCCAGAGACATTACATAGAAGTAATCGTAAGATCCAAGTGTCACAATGTTCTCATTTCATGATCTTTTTTGCATTCGTGGGTAAGACGCAAAGTGGAATGGAAGTGTCTTGGACTGATCACCCCTGGGTCTAAATCATGGCTTACCCACCCAATGGCCTTGTGACCTTGAAAAATGGCTTCATTTCCCTGGACCTCCGTTTCCTAATTTATGAAATGACAGTAATAATGAGGCAATTTGTAGGTTTAAATGAGACAGCATTTAATGTGTTGATACAATTCCTGGCATTTGACATGGTTTTAAATCCATGAACATTCACTAACATTCATTAGCTTTTAAAACCATTGCCATAACCAAAATTATTAATAGTAAAACTCAAAAACTTTAAACAAATACCAAATACTTTAGTTCTGTGGAGCAATATTTTAAAGTAGATACAACACCCAGGATGGTAAGGAAATTTCTCAAGTTACAAATAGGCTTTGGTGCAAAAATGTATGTATAAATCCATTATTTGAATCTCATAAGCACATTTTCACAAATAAACAATGTTACTAATCAACAGAACCATCATAAAACATTCATTGAATGCATATTTTTGTGTTGATGATTCAGGTTAGAGCACAAAATCCTATTTAACCCACAATGTAAGTAAAAGGCAATAAATTCCTTCCATTTGCTCCTTCACACATTGCAACTTAATCACTTGATGCAGCTGGGATAATGGTCAGTTTCACAACTGGTATCCCCTTTTGCAAAGTTTTAACAGACAACAAAATTTATGCAAACATGTCTACACTGTGCATTTTAACTATACATAATATTTTATTAATTTTTACATTGGTTCTTTGTAATGACTTGGTAATTGGCGTGTTGGATTTTCAGATTTATGAAATGATCTGAGAGGTCTCATCAGGGCTTTAATAGTTTTATTCATTTCATTCAACAAGAATGCCTATTATGGTCTAGCTCTGTGCTAGATGTTAGATATAACTAATAAATAAAGGCATTTTCCAGCTCTGCAATTTCTGTATAATAACAAAAGAAAATACACTGCCATAGCGTGCATGTGATGGGCAAAACACCAGCCTCTGCTTGGCTGATGTTCACAGTATGCAAGCTCGCAAGTGGTGTGGTAATAATACCTTATTGCATATAGGAATATATGTGTGTAGTATTATTTACAATGTGTAGATTAATATATAAGTGGCTATTATAGCTTAAATTTGATTTATTATCTATTTTTAATTATTTTTTAACAAAAAGATTATTAGTCGTCCTTCAAACTTTTCGATAACTTCAATTTAAAAAAATCCTGAAATTACAATCTATCACTTTAACTATTGGCATTTACATCCCTACATATTATATTTTCATAATGCTATGCAACCAGAAATATATCACAGAAACACAGGGACAAATTAGATGCTGAAGTTGATATAAAGTGAAGCTGTTATTAACTTCTCCTATTTTCATATTTTTGCATTCAACTGAATACACCTAGCATTCCCCCTGAACCAATCTGTAATAAGTAACATTTTAAAAACTTGAGCTTATAAAAATACATTTCTACTAAATAGTTTTGTGTGTTTTTTTAAATGTCGGGATTACCTATAGATTTTTTAAGATTATTTTTTCTGAAAGTCTTCTGAAAACCCAAACCAAGGACATAGAACAGAAACGAGTTATTTGCATCGTTATCATTATCACCATTATCATCATCATCATCATCAATAACAAGAAATACAACAATAAGGAAAATATATAGGAGCTCCATACCCATGCCATCCTTTAGGAAAGCAATGAGGTGAAAAAGAATGGAAAACATTTCCGCTAACTAAACGGAAAATTTTTAAAGGAAAAGCAATGTATAAATTCATACCTTTGTGACAGATATTGCTTGGGATGATTTATAAGTTATCCAAGGTAAATCTCTCGCAAATCTCTTCTAAATGCTAAGAAGTTAAACAAAATTATTGAATTATTAATTAGTATTTACTGTAGATATATTAATTTTAGATCAAATTTATGATATAGTTTGTTTAGTTAAATATATAGAGAGATATATAGATATATTGAGGCCCTTTGTATGATTGTCATATATATATGTGTACATATATACACATATATATAAAACCATTGTATATTACTTTTATGCCCATTTCATGTGACTGGAAGTACAATTTTACCATAAAAATAAGCCCATAGTAATTATTTTTATTTTTTAAAATAAATTTATTTATTTATTTATTTTTGGCTGCACTGGGTCTTCGCTGCTGCACGCAGGCTTTCTCTAGTTGTGGCGAGTGGGTGCTACTCTTTGTTGCGGTGTGCGGGCTTCTCATTGCGGTGGCTTCTCCTGTTGCAGAGCACGGGCTCTAGGCACGCAGGCTTCAGTAGTTGTGGAGCACGCAGCCTCAGTAGTTGTGGCTCACAGGCTCTAGAGCGCAGGCTCAGTAGTTGTGGTGCATGGGTTTAGCTGCTCTGTGGCATGTGGGATCTTCCCAGACCAGGGCTTGAACCCGTGTCCCTCCTCCTCATTATAACATTATTCTTATGGAAACATATGACCCCCTTCAGTGCAACCTGCCCTATGTTGTAATTTCCAGACAAACACTATATTGAAAATACGGAACCTTTACAAAAAGTATTTGCAATGAAAGTAGGAATTGATTCTTTTTGAAATAGTAGTAATTAAAAGCAGATTAAAATTAAATAAGAAATAATTTTTGAAAACATTGGATACTGACATTTGAGCCAAAATAATTAACCAACCTGTTCCATGGGAGTTGTTTTTGGAAGTAATAGAGAAAACATATGCCAAAGAGATCGTTTTGAATTGAGATCATTTTGAATCAAAGTCCTGCCTCTATCCAGCTCTGTTTCTTATAATGCAATGAACATCAGGTTAGATGGTTAAAGTGATAAAACTTTCTCGTCAGAAATCAGGTGAGCCTAGAGACCTGTTACAGTTACTTTAAACTACAACTGAGCTCATAGTCCTGCCTAGCAATGAGGCTACCGCTGACTGGCAGTGCCCCTTTGAACAAGGCTTGGGGTTACATCCCTCAGGTTCCACCATCCACACAGTGCTTGCTGAAGCATTGGTTTCCAGCTTGCCCCACTCATCACATTTCCTGTGGCACTGTGCTTGTGATGTCTGTAGGTGATGCACGGAGGGGCATATTATTCCTGGATTTGTTGCAGTGACGCTACTGCTAAGGATAGGGGGTGACCCTGAAGAAGGTGGCTCTGAAATCTTGAGGCAAGTCTCAACAGTTTCTCTCCAGAGAAGTCTCATGCTTACCCTCTATGGAACTAATAATAAACTTTGCCTTCCTCCTATCAAGTTGCCTTATCTAAACAAACTCATCATATTTACCTTTCCAATCATACACATGCCATTGAAGGCTGAGTACATTTTGCTGGATTTCCCCTTTGCCACTCTTTCTGTAGCTATGGGAAATGCCCTAGCAAAAAGCTGTAATCCATGGGTCGTATGTATGCGTTCAGCCCTGGAGCGTGGCTCATGGGCCATGCACTGCATTTCTTTAGTTAGGAACTGTGAACTACAAACTCAAAACATAGCAATGATAAAACTTTGTTAGGCTCTATCCAAAGGGTAAGTCTAGATCAGTTAGGTGAGTTTCTATGGAGGGTAAATGGATATATGAGAGGTTTACTTTTTTTTTTCCTGACTGACTATAGGAACTTCCAGGCAAAATAAAGCATCTGGGATATGTTAGTTGGAAAGTTAATCTTAACTCATTTTTCCTCAGCAGCACTGTGGAAGGCCAGAGAGTGAGGAGGAGAGGGAGAGCAGAAAAGGATGTGTGGCATCACAGAGAAGTTGCAAAGTTTGTCAGAACCATATTTCTATGATTTTCATTGCACACGTTCTTCCAAAATTAAGGGCCACTCCTCTTATGCAAAACTGAAAAAAAAATCAAAAGGGGCATCTAGAAGACTTGCCTTAAACGAACCCCAGCTATGAAGGTTTTTTCACAGATGCGACAAGGTTCAGAGAGATAATATAAATGCATGAAGCCGGCCAGGGTGGGAACTATGGTGAACAGAAGAGTAAAGCACAGATCTCGTCTAAAAGTGGCAGCTGCTACCCAGCTCCAGTTGACTGTTGGCAGGTCGACCTGTGGGCCAAGTTTTGACAGATCTGCTGATTTTTTCAAAAGAAGTGAGAATATTTTCTCCCTGTGAAATCAACTTATTTTAAAGAGAGAGTAACTACAGTTTTAACACTGTGTAAACAATACAAAACATGTCTATGGGTTACCAATGCATCTCCTCTGAGTTATCATGAGAAATGTCAATATTGCTGCATGTCTCAGCAGGGATGCTTTGAGCTGCAAACCCGACAAACAGTGAGGACCTTACCAGTTCCTCTAGCAGTCCCAGGGTTGATTCAGTGGCTCAGTGATGCCTTCTAGAAGTCAGACTTTTCGTCATCTGTTCTTCCATTCTCAGCATTTGGCTTTTTGTCCTTAAACTTGTTGTCTCACAGCTGAAACATGGCCTAGCATTTCCTCTCCACCCATCCACGTCAGAACAGGTGAAAAAGCTTTCCTGCCGCGTCTGTCTCCCTCTGTCAAAGAGGAAGTGTCCCCCCTCACAGCCCTGCCGAACACCCCAGGAGACTAGCCAGCGCTCATCTGGTAGACCAGCACTGGATCAAATATGAGGGAGCCTTTTTGACCTTAAAGAAGGAGGTGGGCAAGGTGAAAGAGGGCTGGCGGTGGCTGCTAGGAGGCCAACCAGGGTGGTGTCTGTTGTATCATCCAGTATTATAAACTTGGATTTCTTTCCTTTGTACTCCCATAGCTGAGTTATGACATACACTGAATGGTATCAATATATCTGCCCTTCAGAAAGAGAGAATATCCCTGCGAAGGAAAAGTCACAACTGCAAAGTTCTAGTTCTTGACGGAAAAGGTCATGGCAGCCTCGCTGATTTCATTTTATTATTATTTAGGCTTTCAGTTAATTAGGAGGTGGAGTCATAGGAAAAATGTTTCAAGAGCCTTAGGGCAATCTATTAATTTTATCCTTTAAAACATGAGTGTTCTGAGAATGCTACTTCACTTCTGTGGGTTTTGTTCACCAAAAAAGCTGACCCCGGTCTAACCATTAGAAGAACATCAGACAAACCCAAATTAGGGACATTCAGAAAAAAAGAAAAACCTGACCAGTGCTCCTCAAAACTGTCAAGGTCAGCAAGGACAAGGAAATTCTGAGAAACTGTCACAGCCAAGAGGAGTCTTAGGAGGCATAATGACCAAATGCAATGTGGTTTCCCTGATGGGATCCCAGAAAAGAAAAAGGATCTTGGAGGAAAACTAGTAAAATCTGAATAAATTATCAGGTTTAGTTACTCAATGTTGGTTTCTTAGATTTGAAAAATATACTCTGAGAATATAAGATGTTAACAATAGGACAAACTGGGTAAGGGACATGGGGAAATTCTCCGTACTTTGAGGATTTTCTGTAAATTTTGCAGAAAAAAAAAATCATGTGGTTTCCCCCCAATTTCTCAACAGAGCTCAGCTCTCAACCTCTCTCTCTGTAATGCAAGCGTTTGGCGTCAGCTTCTTTCTGCAGGAAATCTTCTGATCAATGAGTGCTTGGTTTTATGTCATATTTATTGGTAACTGGTATTTTAGGGCAGCAACTTCTGTTATCTGTCTAGATTATTTCATTTTAAGGAGTTTTACTGATATTTTTCTTTCCTACAACGCACTCTGTTGTGAATTCCCATAAATCCCTTTAGCTGCTCTGTGACTTTCAAGCCCAGATAAAACATGCTGAATTTTAACTAGTTCAAATCTTCTTCCTTGGGCCTTAGTCCCATCCCTCTTGCTCTTCTGATTGGCTTATACCCTTGATAGATTTCAATAATAGTTTAGAAAGGCAAATCCTTTCCCATGGTCAGTGTATTTGGAGGTTTATTTGAACAACATGACTTTGGATTCTTGCCTGGAATTCTTAGCTTCCTCTCTCTAGCATCCAAAAATACAACAAGGAATTAGACCTTATGAACTTGTAGGGTAAACTAGAGCTCTAGTAAACAAGGCAGCATCAACATAGGATGACATGATATTTGGGGGAAAACAAAATCAAGTACCAAAGCAGGGAAGAGGATATAGGAATAGAATTAAGTATAAAATCAAAGTATTCTGAAGGACTTCAGGTTTTTAAAATCTCAGTTTCTCCTCTGCCTGTTTACATCATCATTTTCTCTTTCAGAAGGAAGACTTCTTATTTTCGTTTTAAAGGCATAAGTGAATGTTACTGAAATATGTAGATAGTCAGAGATCTCAAAGTGTAGTTAATAGAAATTACTCCTACAGGTTCCTGAGACCTACAGTTATTTCAAAGGACAGTTTCCAGTCCTCTCCAAATGCAGTAGGCATCACTTAAAGAAATCAAATAGAGGCAAAGCTTTTTGATTTTTTAATAACTGTAATCAGATCCAACAAATCAGTTTCTTTTCCTGCCATGCACAGAAAACAGTGAATGTGTGCATAGAAGGCACATTTTCTAAGTTGCCCAAACTGATAAAAAATTCCAATTCTATTACTCTCTTCTTTCTGGATGAATTGGAGTAATACTACCACGTTCACAGAGATCACATTTTCACTGTTCTCATTCCCTTCTATGTAGATACTGCTCCTGTTGAAGTAACAGGATCCTCTGCAAGGGAAAGTAGTCTTTCTCACATGTTTGTGCACATTGGGAAACCAGGATATTTCTTACTGTATTGATCCCTTTTTCAGAGCACCTTGGGTTGTAATTCTTTGAGGCTACAGAGAAGCAAAGAACTTTCAACAAGGTGAATATCTCTTAGGAAAGTGTATGAGTGGTTGATGATAGGAAACACTGTACACAGTTCTCGATAGCTGTCATAGATCTGTCTGCTGACCTGAGACACATGCACAAAACACTTAAATATGTTTTTTGATTGTCTGTGTACTTCACATGCCATATAGCTGTAGCTTGGAAATTTCTAATCTATTTGACTATGAATACCTTTTTTTTTTTTTTTTTTTTTTTGCCAATCTATATCCATTTTGTTTGTTTTAAAGGCTCCGTACTAGGGAAGAGGAGATCATCTGTTCATTGCCCACTTGCTTTTTTTTTTTAACTGGAGTATAGTTGATATACAATGTTGTATTAGTTTCAGGTGTACAGCAAAGTGAATCAGTTATACATATACATATATACACTCTTTTTTGTTTTTTAGATTCTTTTCCCATATAGACCATTGAGTAGAGTTCCCTGTGCTATACAGCAGGCTCTTATAAGTTATCTATTTTATATATAGTAGTATGTGTATGTCAGTCCCAGTCTCCCAATTTAACCCTCCCCCCCGCTTATCTCCTGGTAACCGTAAGTTTGTTTGCTATATCTGTGACTCTACTTCTGTTTTGTATATAATATTGTTTTCATATTAGCAGGGAAGTTAGTGGTCTTATAACCTGCTGGAAGGAACACATAATGATAGAATCTTTGAGAAGGCAATTTAGCAATATATATTGAAATCCTAAAAAGTGTATACTTTTTGACTTAGCGACTTCATATGTAGGGATTTATCCCCCCAAATTTAAGGATGTATATAATACTTAGCTATAGCAAGAATGTTTATAAATAGCATCGTTTTTAATATAGAACAACTTAAATCTTCCAAAGTAGGGGAATGTTTAAATTAATTATAGAATAGAACAAAATACCGGTCAATATTTTGAAATGATTTATAAGCTTTATAAGATTTATAAGTATATTCGTTCACATAAAAATATAGTCATAATATATTAACTAAAAATGTCAACAAAAATAGCAATATAGTATGATGCATATGTATATATATAGTTTCTTTAATCTGAATAAAACAATGAAGTGACAAGAAATTTCAATAGTTATTCCTTCAGTGCACTAGTGCTATTAAGTGGATATATTCTTTATCACCCACAACAGCTTTTGAAAGACAGTGGTTAGTATTTGCCGGTGATGTTATTTATTAAATCTATTGCCTGGACTCGGATTACCTTCATAAATTGCTTGCAATAATTCAGTGATCCCTCTAGGGGTCTGAAATTCTCAGACTGTGAACTGCTAATTTATTTTAGAACTTTCTGCATGTTCTTAAACCAAGTATCTTGGTTTAATTAATCATACATATCTCTTAGCTATAAATTCAGTTTCAGCACTAAGTTTCCTCTTACGTAGTTGGGCAGGAACCATTGTTTTGCTCAGCCTGAAGTAGCTGATTCTTATTACTTAGGCACTTTTTTTTTTTCCCCCAGTCATGTCTCTTAAAATGTGAAGAATCCTTCAAAGCCCCGTTCAAACTCTACCTTTTCCATAGTCTTCCCTGATCATACATTTCCTGACTATCTCTTACTTAGATGTTAAGCTTCTTAAAAATAAGGGCTGGACTTCCCTGGTGGTCCAGTGGTTAAGACTCTGCGCTTCCACTGCAGGGGGTGGGGTTCCATTCCTGGTCGGGGAACTAAGATCCCACATGCCCTGCGGCCAAAAAGAAAAAAAGTTGCTAAAAATAAGGGCTAAGTTATAAACTTCTTTTCATTTCCCACCCCCACATCTATCATATTATCTTGTATACGCCAATTGTTCAATAATCATTCTTTGAATTAATTATTCAGTAGTGACCTGGATATAGAAAACCTGAGTGATCAATTTAAAGCAACACCTTGAAGAGGAATCTAATGAATAACAACATTAATAGTATCCAAATCTAGTTAATACTATAAAAATAACAATGTTATTTTTACAGGTGCTTTAATTAAAAAAATACTATAAGGGTCCCCTGTAGATTGAAATCTTATTCTGTGTTTTTGGCGTTAATTAAATGGCTATTTAGAATAATTTAGCCTGCAAAGTCCCTGTCTCTATGAGAGTTATGTCTGATGTTTTTAAAAAAAATCTGGAAGGGGAATTTATCATGCTTAGTAGAACTGCATGCTGTTATTACTTGGAGAAGACCCAATGGCTGACTTTACAACCTTCATTCCAAAATTCTCTTTATTTCTTATAGCTTTCAGGCTAAAATTACTCATGTCTGAGACTTACTTTAGAATTCACACACCAAAACTGAAAGTTTAAAAACAATGAAGGGTGGTGGTGGAATCTTGCTGCTTAATCAGAAAAATCAGAAAAATGTGTCCTGATACTACTTTGATTTCCTTGTTTTAAAAAAATAACAGATGCCTAATCACATTTAATTAAGTGAATCCTTTTTGTCTCTCTAAAATCCTTTCATCACCTGCTTTACTATCTCACACTTAATCTGTCATTTTAAATTTTGTGTCCTTGCCACTAATGTGCATTTTCCTTTTCCACCAATGTCACCTACCCACTTCCTTCAGGAGAGCACAGCCCAATCCATCTCTCACTTATAACACCATCTGAACAGCTTATTATGAGATTCTTAATTTGGCAGACAGGCTGCATTATTTATTCAGAGCTGATAAGGCACAAAACACATGGTTGAGTTTCCCGAGGAATTTCACTATTTAACACCTCTACAGGGCTGAATCTTTTAAAGCATAGTTTGTTCCACTTGTTTTTACACTTTTTGTTCATTTATGTATTGGAAAATGATTCAAATAAATGGAAAACAGATAATTTATTTGTAACTTTCAAACATTCAGTGTATTCTGTAGGTTCAAGTAATATAATCAGTTGCTTATGGGCTCATAGAAAATTTTTCTGACATCTCTTACTCAGAACTAAGAATTGAAATGATAATCCATCCTATTTCTTCCCTTCTATTTTTTTTGTTCCCTGTAGATTATCCAGGAAAGTTTGAACCCTAAACATCACAGAATCTTCCTCCATAACTCATGACTCTTACCTCTACTCCATTTGTTTGGAAACAAAGATTTTTCTCTTATAATTACCATGATAAGCAAAACACCATTTAATATTATTCCCAGAATAATTTCCTCTGCAGGGTTTGCCAAATCTTGTGAAACAATGGCAAATAAAGTTTATGTTACCATTTTAAATGTGTGAATTTTAACACTGTACCCTTAAGTATCACATGGATGTGATCTTGTCACAAAATATGCTTTTATCTTAGTGCACTAGTGACCATTTTGCCACTTCTATACACTAATCTAATTTTCAGTTATTGTTACAGTTGATCATTCTGTTGGGTAAGCTATAACCTCATCAGTATAAATGTTTACATTGGTATATGGCTAATTCATTTAAAACTCTTTTCACTTAAGACAGATTTAATTATGAATTTTCCTATATTAAGTTGCTATAATTATGTATATATATCATTTTCACAGTGTTTAAGTTTCTTCCTCTTTGATGTTAAGCATCTTTGAAAATTTATTTTAGACCATGTGGGTATAATTCATGACATTTGTGCTCTCAGTTAGTAAGTTGAACTCTGGTAAAAATTTAGACACTGGGGGTCTTCCTTGGTGGTGCAGTGGTTAAGCATCTGCCTGCCAATGCAGGGGACACAGGTTCAAACCCTGGTCCGTGAAGATCCCCCATGCCGCAGAGCAGCTAAACCTGTGTGCCATGCCACAACTACTGAGCCTGTGCTCTAGAGCCCATGAGCCACAACCACTGAAGCCTGTGCACCTAGAGCCCATGTTCCGCAACAAAAGAAACCACCGTAATGAGAAGCCCGCGCACCACCACGAAGACCCAATGCAGCCAAAAATAAATTAATTAATTAATTTAAAAAAATTTAGACACTGGGAAAATCTGGCATTCACTAAGAATTTGCTCCTTACTTTTTTTAGATGGGGTTGAGAATGTCACAAATGGCCCTACCCAAAGTAGCAATGTTTGATAACAGTCTTTTGGGGGACAATGATAAGGGAAAGCTGAAAACTGCATTCTCCCTTGGTTAGAAAGGAAGAAATGAGAGAAAATGGGTGCTTTGCAATGCTATAACTAAGTGGTTAATGTGCTAACAACAAGCACATTATTCTGGATGGACTCTGGGGGAGCTCCTGCCAGGGAGTACTTCCCAGAGCTTCTTCTGCCAGTGTCCTTGTCCTCACATTGAGCCACAGCCACCCCCTGCCTCTGTGGGAGACTCTCCAACACTAGCAGGTAAACAACAGATATTGAAGGACAGTGCCTGATACTTAGAAGTTTCTCAGGAATTGGTTCAAGATGGCGGAGTAGAAGGACGTGCTCTCACTCCCTCTTGAGAGAACACTGGAATCACAACTAACTGCTGAACAATCATTGACAGGAAGACACTGGACTCACCAAAAAAGATACCCCACATCCAAAGACAAAGGAGAAGCCACAATGAGATGGTAGGAGGGGCACAATCACAATAAAATCAAATCCCATAACTGCTGAGTGGGTGACCCACAAACTGTATAACACTTCTACCACAGAAGTCCACCCACTGGAGTGAAGGTTCTAAGCCCCACATAAGGCTGCCGAACCTGAGGGTCCAGCAACAGGAGGAGGAATTCCTAGAGAATCAGACTTCGAAGGTTAGTGGGATTTGATTGCAGGACTTCGACAGGACTGGGGGAAACAGAGACTCCACTCTTGGAGGGCACACATAAAGTAGTGTCTGCATCGGGACCCAGGGGAAGGAGCAGTGACCCCAAAGAGAGTGAACCAGACATACCTGCTGGTGTTGAGGGGTCTCCTGCAGAGGCTCTGTCTAACCATGGGGACAGGGACACTGGCGGCGGAGGTTCTGGGAAGTACTCCTTGGCATGAGCCCTCCCAGAGTCCGCCATTAGCCCCAACAAAGAGCTGGGGTAGGCTCCAGTGTTGGGTCGCCTCAGGCCAAACAACCAACAGGGAGGGGACCCAGCCCCACCCATAAGCAGACAAGCAGATTAAACTTTTAATGAGCTATGTCCACCAGAGCCAACAGCCAGCTCTACCCACCACCAGTCCCTCCCATCAGGAAACTTGCACAAGTCTCTTAGATAGCCTCATTCAGCAGAGGGCAGACAGCAGAAATAAGAAGTACAATCCTGCAGCCTGTGGAACAAAAAATACATTCATAGAAAGATAGACAAGATGAAAAGGAAGAGGGGTTATGTACCAGATGAAGGAACAAGATAAAACCCCAGGAAAACAACTAAATGAAGTGGAGATAGGCAACCTTCCAGAAAAAGAATTCACAATAATGATAGTGAAGATGACCTTGGGACCTCGGAAAAAGAATGGAGGCAAAGATCGAGAAGATGCAAGAAATGTTTAACAAAGACCTAGAAGAATTAAAGAACAAACAGACAGAGATGAACAATACAGTAACTGAAATGAAAACTACACTACAAGGAATCAATAGCAGAATAACTGAGGCAGAAGAACGGATAAGTGACCTGGAAGGCAGAATGGTGGAATTCACTGCTGCAGAACAGAATAAAGAAAATAGAATGAAAAGAAATGAAGACAGCCTAAGAGACCTCTGGGACAACATTAAATGCAACAACATTCGCATTATAGGGGTCCCAGAAGGAGAAAAGAGAGAGAAAGGACCTGAGAAAATATTTGAAGAGATTATAGTCATAAACTTCCCTAACATAGGAAAGGAAATAGCCACCCAAGTCCAGGAAGCACAGCGAGTCCCATATAGGATAAACCCAAGGAGAAACACACCAAGACACATGGTGATCATATTGGCAAAAATTAAAGACAAAGAAAAATTATTGAAAGCAGCAAGGGAAAAACGACAGATAACATACAAGGGAACTCCCATAAGGTTAACAGCTGATTTCTCAGCAGAAACTCTAGAAGCCAGAAGGGAGTGGCATGATATAATTACAGCGATGAAAGGGAAGAACCTACAACCAAGATTACTCTACCCGGCAAGGATCTCATTCAGATTCAATGGAGAAATCAAAAGCCTTACAGACAAGCAAAAGCTAAGAAAATTCAGCACCAACAAACTAGCTCTACAACAAATGCTAAAAGAACTTCTCTAAGTGGGAAACACAAGAGAAGAAAAGGACCTACAAAAACAAACGCAAAACAATTAAGAAAATGCTCATAGGAACATACATATCAATAATTAAGTTAAACGTGAATGGAATAAATGCTCCAACCAAGAGACACAGGCCTGCTGAATGGACACAAAACAAGACCCATATATATGCTGTCTACAAGAGACCCGCTTCAGACCTAGGGACACATGCAGACTGAAAGTGAGGGGATGGAAAAAGATATTCCATGCAAATGGAAATCAAAAGAAAGCTGGAGTAGCAATACTCATATCAAATAAAATAGATTTTAAAATAAAGAATGTTACAAGAGACAAGGAAGGACACTACATAATGATCAAGGGATCAAACCAAGAAGATATAACAATTATAAATATATATGCACCCAACATAGGAACACCTCAATACATAAGGCAACTGCTAACAGCTATAAAAGAGGAAATTGACAGTAACACAATAATAGTGGGGGACTTTTAACACCTCACTTACACCAATGGACAGATCATCCAAAATGAAAATAAATAAGGAAACAGAAGATTTAAATGACACAATAGAACAGAGAGATTTAATTGATATTTATAGAACATTCCATCCAAAAACAGCAGATTACACTTTCTTCTCAAGTGTGCACAGAACATTCTCCAGGATAGATCACATCTTGGGTCACAAATCAAGCCTCAGGAAATTTAAGAAAATTGAAATCATGTCAAGCGTCTTTTCAGACTACACGCTATGAGATTAGAAATCAGTTACAGGGAGAAAAATGTAAAAATAACAGACACATGGAGGCTAAACAATAGTTACTAAATAACCAAGAAATCACTGAGGAAATCAAAGAGGAAATCAAAAAATACCTAGAGACAAGTGACAATGAAAACACGATGATCCAAAACCTATGCGATATAGCAAAAGCAGTCCTAAGAGGGGCGTTTATAGCTATACAGGCCTACCTCAAGAAACAAGAAAACTCTCAAATAAACAATCTAACCTTACACCTAAAAGAACTGGAGAAAGAAGAACAAACAAAACCCAAAGTTAGCAGAAGGAAAGATAGCATAAAGATCAGAGCAGAAATAAATGAGATACAAACAAAACAATAGCAAAGATCAATAAAACTAAAAGCTGGTTCTTTGAGAAGATAAACAAAATTGATAAACCATTATCCACACTCATCAAGAAAAAGAGGGAGAGGACTCAAATCAAGATAATTAGAAATGAAAAAGGAGAACTTACCACAGACTCCTCAGAAATACACAGCATCCTGAGAGACTACTACAAGCAACTCTATGCCAATAAAATGGACAACCTGGAAGAAATGGACAAATTCTTAGTAAGGTATAACCTCCCAAGACTGAACCAGGAAGAAATAGAAAATATGAACAGACCAATCACAAGTAATGAAATTGAAACTGTGACTAAACATCTTCCAAGAAACAAAAGTCCAGGAACAGAGATGGCTTCACAGGTGAATTCTGTCAAACATTTAGAGAAGAGCTAACACCTATCCTTCTCAAACTCTTCCAAAAAATTGCAGAGGAAGGAACACTCCCACACTCATTCTATGAGGCCACCATCACCCTGATACCAAAACCAGACAAGGATACTACAAAAAAAGAAAATTACAGACCAGTATCACTGATGAATATTGATACAAAAATCCTCAACAAAATACTACCAAACAGAATCCAACAACACATTAAAAGGATCATACACTATGATCAAGTTGGATTTATCCCAAGGATGCAAGGATTCTTCAATATAGGCAAAGCAATCAATGTGATAAACCATATTAACAAACTGAAGAATAAAAACCATATGATCATCTCAATAGATGCAGAAAAAGCTTTTGACAAAATTCAACACCCATTTATGATAAGACTCTCCAGAAAGTGGGCATAGAGGGAACCTACCTCAACATAATAAAGGCCATATATGACAAACCCACAGAAAACATCATTCTCAATGGTGAAAAACTGAAAGCAGTTCCACTAAGATCAGGAACAAGACATGGATGTCGACTCTCACCACTATTATTCAACATAGTTTTGGAAGTCCTAGCCATGGCAGTCAGAGAAAAAAAGAAATAAAAGGAATTCATATTGGAAAAGAAGAAGTAAAACTGTCACTGTTTGCAGATTACATGATACTATACATAGAGAATCCTAAAGTTGCCACCAGAAAACTACTAAAGCTAATCAATAAATTTGGTAAAGTTGCAGGATACAAAATTAATGCACAAAAATCTCTTGCATTCCAATACACTAATGATGAAAAATCTGAAAGAGAAATTAACAAGACTCCCGTTTACCATTGCAACAAAAAGAATAAAATACCTAGGAATAAACCTACCTGCGGAGACAAAAGACCTGTATGCAGAAAACGATAAGACACTGATGAAAGAAATTAAAGATGATACCGACAGATGGAGAGATATACCATATTCTTGGATTGGAAGAATCAATATTGTGAAAATGACTATACTACCCAATGCAATCTACAGATTCAATGCAATCCCTGTCAGATTACCAGTGGCAGTTTTTACAGAGCTAGAACAAAAAATCTTCAAATTTGTGTGGAGACACAAAGACCCTGAATAGCCAAAGCTGTCTTGAGGGAAAAAAACAGAGCTGGAGGAATGAGATTCCCTGACTTCAGACTATACTATAAAGCTACAGTAATGAAGGCAATATGGTACTGGCACAAAAACAGAAATGTAGATCAATGAAACAAGATAGAAAGCCCAGAGATAAACCCATGCACCTATGGTCAACTAATCTATGACAAGAAGGCAAGGATATACAATGGAGAAAAGACAGTCTTTTCAATAAGTGGTGCTGGGAAAACTTGACAGCTACATCTAAAAGAATGAAATTAGAACACTCTAATACCATATACAAAAATAAACTCAAAATGGATTAGAGAACTTAATGTAAGAGTGGACACTATAAAACTCTTAGAGGAAAACATAGGAAGAACACTCTTTGACATAAATCACAGCAAGATCTTTTTTGATCCACCTCCTAGAGTACTGGAAATAAAAATGAAAATAAACAAATGGGACCTAATGAAACTTAAAAACTTTTGCACAGCAAAGGAAACCATAAACAAGACGAAAAGACAACCCTCAAAATGGAAGAAAGTATTTGCAAATGAATCGACAGACAAAGGATTAGTCTCCAAAATATATAAACAGCTCATACAGCTCAATATTAAAGAAACAGACAACCCAATCCAAAAATGGGCGCAAGACCTAAATAGACATTTCTCCAAAGAAGACATACAGATGGCCAAGAAGCACATGAAAAGCTGCTTAACATCACTAATTGTTAGAGACATGAAAATCAAAACTACAGTGAGGTATCACCTCACACCAGTTAGAATGGACATCATCTGAAAATCTACAAACAACAAATGCTGGAGAGGGTGTGGAGAAAAGGGAACCCTCCTGCGCTGTTGGTGGGAATGTAAATTGTTACAGGCACTATGGGGAACAATATGGAGGTTCCTTAACAAACTAAAAATAGAATTACCATATGACCCAGCAATCCCACTACTGGGCATATACCCAGAGAAAACCATAATTCAAAAAGACACATGCACCTCAATGTTCATTGCAGCCCTATTTACAATAGCTAGGTCATGGAAGCAACCTAAATGCCCGTCAACAGACGAATGGATAAAGAAGATGTGGTGCCTATATACAATGGAGTATTACTCAGCCATAGAATGGTCTGAAATTGGGTCATTTGTAGAGCGTGGATGCATATAGAGACTGTCATACAGAGTGAAGTAAGTCAGAAATAGAAAAACAAATATAGTATACTAACGCATATATGTGGAAACTAGAAAAATGGTACAGATGAACTGGTTTGCAGGGCAGAATTAGAGACACAGATGTAGTGAAGAAACGTATAGACACCAAGGGGGGAAAGCGGCAGGGGGTGGTTGTGGTGGTGTGATGAATTGGGAGATTGGGATTGAAATATATACACTGATGTGTATAAAATGGATGACTAATAAGAACCTGCTGTATAAAAAAATAAAATTTTAAAAAATCAAGCACATTATTCTAATCATAATAAAATTCTAATCATAATAAGGCAATATACTCAGATGATAATGATAAAATATATATGGAAGCATTTGATTTCTTTTTCTATTTATTTTTAATAAAATATTTCAAACTAGCAAAAAATTAAACCCACCAACGTATCTGTTTCTCAAATTTAACAGATTTTAACATTTTGTTCTATTTGCATCTGGTCTCTCAAATAAAATTTTATGGGTGCACCTAAATTCTAATGCATTTATCTATTTTTTTTTCCTCCCCAAAGAATCACTATCCGGAAGTTGGAGAGTGCCATTCCACACATGTTTTAGTGCTTTTTCTATTTGTGACTGTATCCATAAACAGTATGTATTATTGCTGTATTATATATATGTATATATTTATATATGTGTGTATATATACATATACTCATATATAGGGTTGGCCAAAAAGTTCGTTCACGTTTTTCTGTAAGATGTTATGAAAAACCCTAACAAACTTTTTGGCCAACCTGTATATACTCACACATATATAATTCTATATATGTGCAATTTTCTTGATTTTTTTCACTCGACATTATATTTTTGAAATTTAAAAATACATATTTTAGCTACCATAATATTATTCCAAGGTGTAAATAAATTCTCGTGTATCCCTTACAGGTGGGTTATTTCCTTTTCATATTTTTCACTATTGCAGTGGATAGCTGTGCTCAAGTGTGATTTAGAGACATTCAGAGCATCAGGGGTAGATAGGGAATTTTATTTCAAGAGACTGTCTGCTCTCTGCCGAAAATCAAAACACAATTCTCCGCACACCTCTTTCTGTTTGAGTCTTCTACTTTAATTTCATCCCGTGTGTACCTTGGTTAGTTAAGTCCATGTCAAGTTTTGTCTGCTTAAGATGAAGACCATACATTTTTCAATTAAGTGCTATACTGCTGCTCTAAGCATCTAGAGTGATAACCATGAAAAATAACCTTTGTAAAAGGTAGTGCTTTATAGCACTGTAGAAAGATAGCTACTAAGTTTAATTCACTGCTTTAGGTAACTTGTACTTTATATAGTTATACTCTACTTGGTTTACTTTATGACTTATAGTATTTCAAAGAGAGAAGGAAACATTTTTTCTCTCCTGTTTTAGTTGTGATTTTATAATATGTTGCACCGGTAAAATTTATTCCCATTTCTTGCCATCTGTGTTAAAGCAAAGGTATTATATGTTTTACTTGAAAGGGAGAAAGCTATTTGTTCCTGAAGATCATTTAAAGGGCTTAGAAAATAAATTAATTTGAGGTGATTTTATACCATTTAATTACTGTTGATCTTAACAAGAGTAAAAATTAAACTGGGGCTTCCCTGGTGGCGCAGTGGTTGAGAGTCCGCCTGCTGATACAGGGGACACTGGTTTGTGCCCCGGTCCGGGATGATCCAACATGCCGCGGAGCGGCTGGGCCCGTGAGCCATGGCCGCTGAGCCTGCGCGTCCGGAGCCTGTGCTCCGCAACGGGAGAGGCCGCAACAGTGAGAGGCCCGTGTACTGCCAAAAAAAAAAAAAAAATTAAACTGAATAAATTTTAATTGAATAAATTTAAAATATCTTCAATCCAATTACATTCTCATATAGTAGAGCAATTTAAAAAATGCATTGCGTCTGAGTGGCTCATGCTGGTGTGAGAAGGGCTATTAGAAACCCCAGAACGATAGACACTGCCTGCCCCTTTGCTCAGTGAGAACAGCTCTACACCCAGCTCTCTAGCCCTCATAAGAGCATGGTCTTGGGAGGATGGTCTTGCTCTTTTACCACTGGCCTCTCAGTGGCCACTGTGAAAGTTGTAAATGAAGTGCAGCTGGAGAGCTGGCTGTAAATGAGTATTTCTCTCTATAAATCTGGCCTCTGAGTGGATGATATAGGAGATTTTTGAAGGAAGTAATTGACACACCATTCAACTTAAAGTTAATTCTAACCACTTTTTATTATCCTGGGGATCTGCCGGATACACTCTATCCTTTCCTCTGCACTTCAGAAGTGGGGACAGGAGACGTTTGGCAGTGTATTCTTTGTTATGTAAACAGTAAAAAAAAAGTAACTGATAACCTCAAACCAATCTGGAAGGATAATTCTTTTAAGACAGACTTTTAATTAAGGCAGTCACTTTTGCCATATGGGAAGATATTCTTTAAGATGTGCTACGTGTCACCTATATGGGGCTAAGAAGTCATATGGAATAAAATAAATACCACGAGGAAGGAAGGAGTGGGGCTCATCATTCCTCTGATACTGAGGCACCAATGAGCAAGTTTCCTCTGTCCTTGGATAACTGTACTGAATTAACTGTGGTTTTTAGATTTTAGTTACTCTAGGAAAGAAGATTTTCTTGGTGATTACATTCTGTTTCCTAGAAAATACCTAAGGCATTAGGGGATCTTAAAAAATGTTCTGGATGTCATCTACTCCCTCCAAAAGGCAAACTAGTTACAATCCATTGGTTTATTAGAACCCCAGTGTAATAGGAATTAATTCTTTTATTGCAATAGTCAGTGTATCCATGCAAAGAATACCTAGTAGGGTGTGACCAAGGACTGCCTTCACAAATGACTGGCTCTGGGCAGAACTTATTTAGAAAAGCCTTCTTAGGCACATTTTATAGAAGATTTTTAAGGATTATTATGTTGGAGTAGAACATGGATACATATTTACTTACTAAAATACCTGTTTCAATTATTTATTCATAGATTATATTGTATAAAATCCCCGCATTAAGACCAATATTACAGCCTTTAGAATAAATATCACTCTTCCCAAGAAGACCAAGCTCAATAGGAGTCATTTGTCAGCTTCAAGCATCTTAATTTCTCAGTTATTGGTTCAGGATTAAGGCTGGATGTGTTCCGACCTCCTGACTTGACAGATAAGTCTAGTTTCTCATTGTTGCCTCATTTCGGATGATCATAGGAGGAAGCTATGAGTGTCAGAATTCCAATTAGTTGTCAGAGTTCAAGAACTCACCTTAATGGTACCAGGTAGAAACACCCTATTGTGGATTAAATGAGTACACTTATGTAAAGTGCTTAAAACTGCCTGACACTAAGTAAATGTTAGCTGTTATTAGAATTATTTGCTGTTCTGAATGATTTCCAAACAATGAGTCAAATCAATAAAGTACATTTTATATAGAAATGTAGGAAAAATATTTCCCAAACTGATCCTGCTGCCTGAGAGTGGGTAGAGTAGCTTCATAATCCTGGACAAGTGACTGGGAAATGGTTTTCTTTCTAGAGCTAGAACTGTATGTCTGGACTGCTCTGAATATCAAGGCAAAACAAATGCATGTGTTCATCCTCGCAGCAACTGGCAGTCTGTGAGGAGCGAGTGAAGATGTTTTTTGGCTTTGGAAGTTGTAGGATAATGGAGTTTCTAACCCAGCAGTTTTATTTCAGAGAGCCTGTTCAACTTGCACGTGGAAAAATAATCCTTCTGTTGAATCCCAGAGGGACTTGATTTCAGCAGCTCCATTGCAGTGCACAGAAGAGAGATTGTTCTAAGAAATGAGCTGTCTGAAAATGCCACGACATGCTACTGCAGCATGGTCATTTGCTAACTATTTTTCATGTTATATCCAACCTTTTTAAAACCAAAGGTCTTTTTAAAATGCCAAAGATACTCCTCCAAAAATACACATGAATCAGTCATTTGCATTTGCTCATAAAACTCTTTTGCCTTTTCAAAGAGCACTGGGGTTGGAGACAAGGACATCTTTCTATCTTTTCACTGAGAACCACTAACTCAGAACACCATATAGTCTTCCTAATTTATTTACGTGAGAGCATCATGGGGCATGGGAAATGGTTTTCTTTCTAGAGCTAGAACTATTTGTTCCCTTCATACTTTGAAAGACTGAAAATCTGTTGAGCCTTTAAATATCAGCCATCCTGCTCCCTGATATTTTATATACTATGTTGAAGAATATTGTGATTATCTACTAATGCTTTTCTATGCTCAGCCCTATCCAGTCATAAACATGTGTCCATTTTCTCTTTAGATGATCATTGCCTTTCCGTGCTTCTACTAATTGACTTTTACTAGAGGAAGACTCTTTTTTTCCCATCTCAGTTTTTTTTTTTTTTTTTTTTTTTTTTTTTTTTGGG
>NW_006792683.1:1045438-1077093 GCF_000442215.2 Lipotes vexillifer
CGCGGCATGTGGGATCTTCCCGGACCGGGGCACGAACCCGTGTCCCCTGCATCGGCAGGCGGACTCTCAACCACTGCGCCACCAGGGAAGCCCCCCATCTCAGTTTTAATCATCACCACCACAGCTCCTTTGATCACCCATCTGGTTCTCTGATCTCTACTTGTTACTTTCTTCCTTCTCTCTCCAACTGACTTTTTCTTGCTTTTTTTCTCCCTTGTGCCTTAGTTCTTAATTCTCCATTGACTGATCACAAAAGGCTGCCATTCTGTGGACATGAAGAAGAGGAGCTTTTCTTCTGTTTGTGATGTAGGCACTGAGTATCAGGTGCAAATCTTCATGGCTTTTCTTTCTTCCCGAGCATTTAAGGGCCTTTGGGGGTATTGCTTCTGGCACAGAGCAGTCCTGGAAGCTTGTGTGTTGCATAGGATTGGTGTCTGGATCTCTGCTACTGGGAGTGGAGATGGTGCCAAGGCTGGAACTTGCTGTGTTTGGTGAGGTAACAGGCTAGAGTAATACTGAAATCAGGAGCTGAGGTTCCCATGGCTCAGACTGAAATACACATATTGACAGCACACTGAAACTAAGAGTGGGACCATAAGGCCAGAGAAGTAGAGAAGTTGAGGTTACACCAGATCCATGGGCTTCCTAGGACCCTAAACAGGCGGAAGAATGTGGAGTCAAGGCAAGTGTCCCACAGTTTAGGGGCCTGCTCTGGACACTTTCAGAGAAGGGCACTGATTCACTCTTCGTTTAAGACCGGAAATGAATCTTGCTGTGGTGTGGGCCTCAGGGGCACAAGATTGGCCTCATATAGGGACTGGCAGCCAGCAGGCAGGCTGCCTGTGAGACTGACACTCTTCCCTGAGATGTCTTCTGAAATACAAGATCCTGGGCTATGAGTCATCCTCACCAAAATATTGCACTGTCAACTGAGGGAGGTTCAACATTTGCTTGAGTTCTGGTCCTGAAAAGGAGTCAGAGCTCCTTTAAAAGGATTGGGAGAGATGGACGAATTTTCATTTAATTTTTCTCCATGTTATTCCACACATGTTAACTATTAAAAGTGTACTGTGTTGATTGAACAGGGGAGTAAATAAAGGTGACATTCACAAAAGTTAATTGTAAGGACTCTACAAAAATTTATCTAATCATTGCCATTCACACAAGTAAATTCTAATTCTTAAGTTTTTTAAGTTAAGTGATCACTTATTTCAGGGATATGTCTGTGATAGGAGATGAAACAGACAAGGCATCTGAAAAGAATAATTCTAATTTGTGTGTGATTGTACTGTATCTTTGTGTAATAACTTATAATGTGCAGACACCAGGCCCTAAAGAATTCTGTCTCTACACTGAAGGAGGAAGAAACTGAGACCAATTTTATTTTAACATTCATTCTTCATCATTTCCACAGGGTATTTTAATTTCAGATGGTTCTCTCTTTTCAGAGCCCGTAAGTCTCCTTAGAAAAAATGTTCACCTTGGGGAGGTAGAAATCCCACAATGAATCTTACATGATTCTTTTCCTGGTCAAGGAATATTTAAATGAGCTCAGAGGAAAGATGAGTATTTTGCATTTTACTGCCTTATGCTCTGCATTTCAAAGATAATCCAAGTATCTAAAATGTGTTTTCAGTAAAGCACCCTTGGCTACTTCAATGTCCTTGAATAGCACTGAATGTATCATCAGTTTTCTAATACCTGTAGCTGAGAAAAATCTAACGACCATGAGGCTGTGAAACGTAAGTACTCCCCATAGTAAGAGTAAGATAAATGCAGACTCATATTAGTAACACTGGCCTGGAGATATAGCTCTCTGTTGGAGCTTATCGTGTGTTTAATGAAAGATACAACCAGACAAATTAAACTCCATATTTTTATTCATATCAATGCAATTCTTCTTTAGTCCTATCCTTCTACAAGAGGCCCAGTTGCACCACTGCTGCCCCCTGGTCCACCCTGCCCATCCTTGTTCATAAGAACAAGAAGAACACAGGTAGCCCACCCACAAAGGGCTCAAGATAAATGGAACGTTGCTGCTGCCCTGGAGAGGGGAAATCGGCTGTCATTGTGTCAGATCACCATTAGTTTTCTATTTTTCTCAGCTAACCACAGCGTGGTGTGTCTTTTGGGTCTAGAGGCATCTCAGAACCTTGGTGAGCAGGAAGGTACACAGATAGGGTCCCCTCGCTGGTCCTCACTGCTGGCCCATTGTCAGGGAAAAGCAGGTCTAAATTTCCAAAAAGCCCTTTAGAGGGGAAGGTGGAGAGAACAAATAGAACATGAGCTTTGATGGATGTATTTACAGAGCACAGCTTATTAATTAAAGGTTCGTTCAGCCCAGTTCATGGGTGTGTTGTGTAGCCGGGCCCTTTCCCTCACTTCAGTCACATTTGGAGGGTATGGACTGAAATTTCACTGTGTCCCATTATTTTGTGTGGTTCTCTCGGGACATTGGTGTTTTGTTCTAAGTGTGTCTCTCTTGTAGACAGTGTGTGGTTGTGTTTGTCTTTGTGGTTCAGTAGGAGTCTTTTTTCTTTCATTGGGAAAGGCAGACCTTGTTGACGTGACAGAAATGTTTGGTCTTAGTTCTATCACCATATTTTACGTAATGCTTTCTGTTTTTATTATGTATAAAATCTTTTACTTTGCTTTTTACCTAATGATTAACTCTGTGCAGTGTACTGAACCCCCTACATTTTTAGGCTCATGTATCGATTCCTTATTATGAGAAAGAATAAATTTAAGCTATGTACACTTTTGTTAGTGTTTATTCTTATATTTTAAATGTTTATATTTTTATTTCTTGCTTAGTCCATTTAATATCTTTCACCTGCTTGGCTATGAAAGATAAACTTGCTTGCACTAACTATCCTTAACTCTCCCTTCTCTTACTAACAGTTGTGATTTTTATCATTTCTGTATTGTTAGGGATTAAGACATTAACATTTTAGTTTGCAATAAAAAATTTTACTATTTGTTTTTCAAGTCCTAAGATTAAATGAATTTAATGATCACAGCCATGCCTTTTTACCATAAAAAGCTTGTTCCCTTTCACTTTTTCAAGAAGCTCAGGGAATGTATATTCATCACACTTTTAAAGAAGTTTATCTTCTGCCTTTATACCTGATCTACATTTTTTCTGGGCACAGAAATCGCAGTTAATCTCATTTAACTCTTTTTTTGAGGACTTCTATAAGCACTGCTCTGCTGCCTTTAAGGGACTGTTAGCAGATTCTTATAAATTTTAGGATACAGTTATGAGGCAATTAACCCAGAAATTCCAATTCTAGGTATTTACCCAAGTGAAATGAAAACATATGCCCACAAAAAGACTTAGGATATGAGTGTTCATAGAAACTATATTCACAATAGCCCAAGACTAATGAAACTCCAATGCATGTCAGTGGTAGAATGGATGAACAAGTCATGGTGTATTCACACAATGGAATATTACTCAGCAATTAAAAAGAATAAACCACTGATACACACATCAACATGGATGAATTTCACAGACATCATTCGGAGCAAAATAAAGCGAATATCATCATGTTCAAATGTAGGTTTTGATATCTTTCCCAGGAGCAACATTGCCCCGAGATCCAGAGACCTAGTTTCTAAGCTTTAGTGTACAAACCTGCTTGTGGAACTCCAAACTTTGGTGGGGGTGGGTTTACTTTCACCATCTATAAAAGGTGATAATATAATAAATGATACTATTTTCACTTTTTTGAGGTTCTGAAATCCAGAGGATTTAGTTATTTATAGTCAACATGAAAAAACATTGGTCTTCCATTCCTTATCATGTGTGAGTTATAATCTCTAATGACATTCCAATTTTAACACAATGATTTCTAAACCATTGTGTGGAATTGCTACATATCCTAAAAATGAAGAATCCAGGGCTATTAGTGAGTAAGATCAAGTTATATCAGATTCACCAATCTATTTAATTACTCATTTCCTATTAATTATTTGCTTTTTCATTCTAATAATAACCAAGCTTTTCTTATATTTAGTTATTAATTCAATAAGTACATATTGAATGTCTACCTTGGAACTGTATACAGACCCATAAATCTGCTTTATTACTGGTTAGGGAATTGACTTTATTATATCTGTTTTCTTCTTAATGAGACAAGACATGTAAAAGGTATCTATTCTTTATAAATGAACTTAAAGTACCCTCCAATTATTATAATCTCTCTACATGCTGAATTTTTCTGTCCTCCAGTGAGGTGTCTTCATAAAGAAAATTGGGACTCATGGAGGGTATAGCTCTTGGAGAAAAGAAAACAGAAAAGAACATAATAGTAAATATCGCTAAGGATTTTCATGATTTATGAGCCACACACAAAGTCCTATTTAAAGCCATAATTTATGTATAGGTTATGGTTACTTAGAAGAATTCTATTTACTTTGTAAAGGAATATGCCTGATTCCAACAGTCTTCCATTCAATTAACTGATATTTCCTGCTAAACATTGTGTTTCTTCTAAATACAACAAACAAACAAACAAACAAAAAGCTTATCATCTGTCTTAAGGATTTCTCAAAATAAGGAAAAGATCTGTAAATACCTTTCTGAAAAATATTTAAGTAAGCATCTAGAGTTTCGTGTCTGAAATAATTAGTGTCAAGCCTTCCTTGAATTGGAAAGAATGACAATGATATACATGGCATATTTGTTCCCAATCCTTCACCCTTTCCTTTAATCTCACCTTGTGCCCTTTGACTTTGAGGTTTCTCCTAGTAGGAGTGGAGTATATTTCCCATCACATTACAGCTGTGAATTGCTTTGACTAATACACTATAGGTAGGAAGACCAGTGTGCCAGTTCTGAGCTAGATCTTTAAGAAGCAGCACAGGAGGGACTTGCCTGGTGGCCCAATGGTTAAGACTCCGTGCTTCCACTGCAGAGGGCACAGGTTCAACCCCTGGTCAGGAAACTAAGATCCTACATGCAGCACAACCAAACAAACAAACAAAAAAGCAGCACAATGTTTCTGTTCACCCACTTGGCACTTCTACCATCACCATGAGAACAGGCCTTAGACAGTCTGCTGGTCCCAGAGCAATAAGAGAATGTGATGCAGAAATACCTCAAGGGCCTGCAGACCAGCTACTGTGAGTATATTTGTTTATTGTTGTCTGCCACTGTATATTTTTAACATCTTTATTGGAGTATAATTGCTTTACAATGTTGTGTTAGTTTCTGCTGTGCAACGAAGTGAATCAGTTATATATAAACATATATCCCCATATCCCCTCCTTCTTGTGTCCTCCTCCCACCCTCCCTATCCCACCCCTCTAGGTGGTCACAAAGCACAAAGTTGATCTCCCTGTGCTATGTGGCTTCTTCCCACTAGCTATCTATTTTACATTTGGTACTGTGTATATGTCCATGCCACTCTCTCACTTTGTCACAGCTTACCCTTCCCCCTCCCCGTGTCCTCAATCCATTCTCTACCTCTGCGTCTTTATTCCTGTCCTGCCCCTAGGTTCATCAGAACCATTTTTATTTTTTTAGATTCCATATATATGTGTTAGCATACGGTATTTGTTTTTCTCTTTCTGACTTACTTCACTCTGTATGACAGACTCTAGATACATCTACCTCACTACAAATAACTCAATTTCGTTTCTTTTATGGCTGAATAATATTCCACTGTATATATGTGCCACATCTTCTTTACCCATTCACCTGTCGATGGACACTTAGGTTGCTTCCATGTCCTGGCTATTGTAAATAGTGCTGCAATGGATATTGTGGTACATGTCTCTTTTTGAATTATGGTTTTCTCAGGGTATGTGCCCAATAGTGGAATTTCTGGATTATATGGTAGTTCTATTTTTAGTTTTTTAAGGAACCTTCATACTGTTCTCCACAGTGGCTGTATCAATTTACATTCCCACCAACAGTGCAAGAGGGTTCCCTTTTCTCCACACCCTCTCCAGCATTTATTGTTTCTAGATTTTTTGATGATGGCCATTCTGACTGGTGTGAGATGATATCTCATTGTAGTTTTGATTTGCATTTCTCTAATGATTAGTGATGTTGAGCATCCTTTCATGTGTTTGTTGGCAATCTGTATATCTTCTTTGGAGAAATGTCTATCTAGGTCTTCCACCCATTTTTGGATTGGATTGTTTTTTGTTTTAATATTAAGCTGCATGAGCTGCTTGTACATTTTGGAGATTAATCCTTTGTCAGTTTCTTCATTTGCAAATATTTTCTCCAATTCTGAGGGTTATTTATGGTTTCCTTTGCTGTGTAAAAGCTTTTAAGTTTCATTAGGTACCATTTGTTTATTTTTGTTTTTATTTCCATTTCTCTAGGAGGTGGGTCAAAAAGGATCTTGCTGTGATTTATGTCATAGAGTGTTCTGCCTATGTTTTCCTCTAAGAGTTTTATAGTGTCTGGCCTTGCATTTAGGTCTTTACTCCATTCTGAGTTTTTTTGTGTGTGTGGTGTTAGGAAGTATTCTAATTTCAATCTTTCACATGTAGCTGTCCAGTTTTCCCAGCACCACTTGTTGAAGAGGCTGTCTTATCTCCATTGTATATTCTTGCCTCCTTTGTCAAAGATAAGGTGACCATATGTGCATGGGTTGATCTCTGTGTTTTCTGTCCTGTTCCATTCATCTATATTTCTGTTTTTGTGCCAGTACCATACTGTCTTGATTACTGTAGCTTGGTAGTATAGTCTGGAGTCCAGGAGCCTGATTCCTCCAGCTCCGTTTTTCTTTCTCAAGATTTATTGCTTTGGCTATTCAGGATCTTTTGTGTTTCCATACAAATTGTGAAATTTTTTGTTGTAGTTCTGTGAAAAAT
Organism: Lipotes vexillifer; assembly: GCF_000442215.2. Classification (NCBI taxonomy): domain Eukaryota; kingdom Metazoa; phylum Chordata; class Mammalia; order Artiodactyla; family Lipotidae; genus Lipotes; species Lipotes vexillifer. The sequence continues at coordinate 1,052,273 of NW_006792683.1, forward strand.
GCCATTGGTAGTTTGATAGGGATTGCACTGAATCTGTAGATTGCTTTGGGTAGTATAATTATTTTCACAATGCTGATACTTTCAATCCAAGAACATGGTATATCACTCCATCTGTTTGTATCATCTTTAATTTCTTTCATCATTTTCTTACAGTTTTCTACATGCAAGTCTTTTGTCTCCTTAGGAAGGTTTATTCCTAGGTATTTTATTCCTTTTGTTGCAGTGGTAAATGGGAGCATTTCCTTAATTTCTCTTTCAGATTTTTCATCATTAGTGTATAGGAATGCAAGAGATTTCTGTGTATTAATTTTGTATCCTGCTACTTTACCAAATTCATTGATTAGCTCTAGTAGTTTTCTGGTAGCATCTTTAGGATACTCTACATATAATATCATGTCATCTGCAAACAGTGACAGTTTTACTTCTTTTCCGATTTGGATTCCTTTTATATCTCTACTTCTCTGGTTGCTGTGGCTAAAACTTTCAAAAGTATGTTGAATAATAGTGGTGAGAGTGGGCACTTGTCTTGTCCCTGAACTTACAGATAATGGTTTCAGTTTTTCACCATTGAGAATGATGTTGGCGTGAGTTTGTCATATATGACCTTTATTATGTTGAGGTAGGTTCCCTCTATGCCCACTTCTGGAGAGTTTTTATCATAAGTGGGTGGTGAATTTGTCAAAAGCTTTTTCGGCATCTATTGAGATTATCATTTGATTTTACTGTTCATTTTGTCAGTATGGTGTATCACATTGATTGATTTGTGTATATTGAAGAATCCTTGCATCCCTGGGGTAAACCCCACTTGATCATGGTGTATGATCCTTTTAATGTGCTGTTGGATTCTGTTTGCTAATACTTCGTTGAGGATTTTTGCATCTGTGTTCATCAGAGATATTGGTCTGTAGTTTTCTTTTCTTGTGACATCTTTGTCTGGTTTTGGTATCAGGGTGATCGTGGCCTCATAGCACGAGTTTGGAAATGTTCCTCCCTCTGCTATATTTTGGAAGAGTTTGAGAAGGATGGGTGTTAGCTCTTCTCTAAATGTTTGATAGAATTCACCTGTGAAGCGATCTGGTCCTGGGCTTTTGTTTGTTGGAAATTTTTTTTTTTTTTTCGGTACGCGGGCCTCTCACTGTTGTGGCTGTCCCGTTGTGGAGCACAGGCTCCGGACACGCAGGCTTAGCAGCCATGGCTCACAGGCCCAGCCGCTCCGCAGCAAGTGGAATCTTCCCGGACCAGGGCACGAACCTGTGTCCCCTGCATCGGCAGGCAGACTGTTAACCACTGCGCCACCAGGGAAGCCCTGGAAGATTTTTAATCACAGTTTTAATTTCAGTGCTTGTGATTGGTCTGTTCATATTTTTTATTTCTTCCTGGTTCAGTCTCAGAAGGTTGTACTTTTCTAAGAATTTGTCCATTGCTTCCAGGTTGTCCATTTTATTGGCATTTAGTTGCTTGTAGTAATCTCTCATGATCCTTTGTATTTCTGCAGTGTCAGTTGTTACTTCTCCTTTTTCATTTCTAATTTTGTTGATTTGAGTCTTCCCCCTTTTTTACTTGATGAGTCTGGCTAATGGTTTATCAATTTTGTTTATCTTCTCAAAGAACCAGCTTTTAGTTTTATTGATCTTTGCTACTGTTTCCTTCATTTCTGTTTCATTTATTTCTGATCTGGTCTTTCTGATTTCTTTTCTCTTGCTAACTTAGGATTTTTTTTTTTTTCATTCTTTAATTGCTTTAGGTGTAAGGTTTGGTTGTTTATTTGAGATTTTTCTTGTTCCTTGAGGTAGGATTGTATTGCTATAAACTACCCTCTCAGAACTGCTTTTGCAGCATCCCATAGGTTTTGAGTTGTTGTGTTTTCATTGTCATCTGTTTCTAGGTATTTTTTTATTTCCTCCTTGATTTCTTCAGTGATCTCTTGGTTATTTAGTAGTGTATTGTTTAGCCTCCATGTGTTTGTATTTTTTACAGTTTTTTTCCTGTAATTTATGTCTAGTCTCATAGTGTTGTGTTCTGAGAAGATAATTGATATGATTTCAGTTTTCTTAAATTTACCAAGGCTTGATTTGTGACCCAAGATATGATCTATCCTGGAGAATGTTCCATGAGCAGTTGAGAAGAAAGTGTATTCTGTTGTTTTTCTATGGAATGTCCTATAAATATCAATTAAGTCCATCTTGTTTAACGTGTCCTTTAAAGCTTGTGTTTCCTCATTTATTTTCATTTTGGATGATCTGTCCTTTGGTGAAAGTGGGGTGTTAAAAGTCCCCTACTATTATTATTTTACTGTTGATTTCCCCCTTTATGGCTGTTAGCATTTACCTTATGTATTGAGGTGCTCTTATATTGGGTGCATAAATATTTACAATTGTTATATCTTCTTATTGGATTGATCCCTTGATCATTATGTAGTGTCCTTCTTTGTCTCTTGTAATAGTCTTTATTTTAAAGTCTATATTTTCTGATATGAATATTGCTGCTCCAGCTTTCTTTTGACTTCCATTCACATGGAATATCTTTTTCCATCCCCTCACTTTCAGTCTGTATGTGTCCCTAGGTCTGAAGTAGGTCTCTTGTAGACAGCATATATATGGGTCTTGTTTTTGTATCCATTCAGCCAGTCTGTGTCTTTTGTTTGGAGTATTTAATCCATTTAAATTTAAGGTAATTATCTATACATATGTTCCTATTACCATTTTCTTAATTGTTTTGGGTTTGTTATTGTAGGTCTTTTCCTGCTCTTGTGTTTCATGCCTAGAGAAGTTCTTTAGCATTTGTTGTAAAGCTGGTTTTGTGGTGCTGAATTCTGTTAACTTTTGCTTGTCTGTAAAGGTTTTAATTTCTCTGTCAAATCTGAATGAGATCCTTGCTGGGTAGAGTAATCTTGGTTGTAGGTTTTTCCCTTTCATCACTTTAAATATGTCCTGCCACTCCTTTCTGGCTTGCAGAGTTTCTGTTAACCTTCTGTCGTTTCTCTTGTATCTTATTTGTTGATTTTCTCTTGCTGTGTTTAATAGTTTTTTTTTAAATTTACTGTTTGATAGTTTGATTAATATGTGTCTTGGCTTGTTTCTCCTTGGATTTATCCTGTATGGGACTCTCTGTGCTTCTTGGACTTGATTGACTATTTCCTTTCCCATGTTAGGGAAGTTTTCATCTATAATCTCTTCAAAATTTTCTCAAACCCTTTCTTTTTCTCTTGTTCTTCTGGAACCCCTACAATTCGAATGTTGATGTGTTTAATGTTGTCCCCAAGGTCTTTGAGACCATCCTCAATTCTTTTCATTCTTTTTTCTTTATACTGCTCTGTGGCAGTTATTTCTACTATTTTGCCTTGCAGGTCACTTATCCATTCTCCCTCATTTATTCTGCTATTGATTCCTTCTAGAGTATTTTTAATTTCATTTATTGTGTTGTTCATCATTTTTTGCTCTTTAGTTCTTCTAGGTCCTTGTTGAACATTTCTTGTATTTTTTCCACTCTGTTTCTGAGATTTTGGATCATCTTTGCTATCCTTACTCTGAATTTTTTTTCTGGTAAACTGCCTGTTTCCTCTTGATTTGTTTGGTCTGGTGGGTTTTTACCTTGCTCCTTCATCTGCTTCATATTTCTCTGTTTTGTCCTTTTGCTTCACTTTCCTGTGTTTGAGGTCTCCTTTTCACAGGCTGCAGATTCCTAGTTCCCATTATTTTTGTTGTCTGCCCCCAGTGGGTGAGGTTGGTTCAGTGGGTTGTGTAGGCTTCCTGGTGGAGGGGACTCATGCCTGTGTTTTGGTGGATGGGGCTGTTTCTTGTCCTGGTGGGCAGGAGCGCGTCTGGTGGTGTGTTTTGGAGTGTCTGTGAGCTTAGCATGACTTTAAGCAGCCTCTTTGCTAATGGGTGGTGTTGTGTTCCTGTGTTGCTAGTTGTTTGGCATGGGGTGTCCAGCATTGGAGCTTGCTTGCCATTGGGTGGAGCTGGGTCTTAGTGTTGAGACAAAGATCTCTGGGAGAGCTGTCGCCGATTGATACTATGTGGGACCACGAGGTTTCTTGTGGTCCAGTGTCCTGGACTCGGCCCTCCCACCTTGGAGGCTCATGCCCAACACCTGGCCGGAGCACTCAGGCCCTGTCAGCCACACAGCTCAGAAGAAAAGGAAGAGAGAAAAAAATGGAAAACAGAAACGAATAAATGAACAGACAGAACGCTAGGACAAATGGTAAAAGCAAACCTATACAGACAAATCACACAAAGAAGCATACACATACACACTCACAAAAAGAGAAAAAGGGGAAAAATATATATATATATAAAAGGAAGAGAGCAACTAATCCAATAAACAAATCCACCAGTGATAATAAGCACTAAATACTAAACTAAGATAAACATAAAACCAGAAATAAGTTAGATGCAGAAAGCAAACCCCAAGTCTACAGTTGCTCCCAAAGTCCACCACCTCAATTTTGGGAACATTCGTTGTCTATTCAGGTATTCTTTAGATGCAGGATTTATCATGTTGATTGTTGGGATTTAACCTGCTGCTCCTGAGGCTACACAGAGAAATTTCCCTTTCTCTTCTTCGTTCGCACAGCTCCTGGGGTTCAGCTTTGGTTTTGGCCCCGCCTCTACATGTAGGTTGCCCTCAGGAGTCTCTTCCCCTCCCAGACAGGAGGAGGTTAAAGCAGCATCTGATTAGGGCTCTGTTGCTCACTCAGGCTCGGGGGAGAGAGGGGTACGGTAGTCATAATTTGTATGTGGGACGAACCTGAGGTGGCAGAGGCTGTTGTGAAATTGCACCAGCCTGAGGCACGCCGTGTGTTCTCCCAGGGAAGTTGGCACTGGATCACGGGGCCTTGGCAGTGGCAGACTGCCCAGGCTCTGGGGGTGTGTGGATAGTGACCTGCGCTTGCACACAGGATTCTTGGTGGCAGTGGCAGTAGCATTAGCAGTTCATGCCCATCTCTAGGGTCCGAGCTGATAGCTGTGGCTTGTGCCTGTCTCTGGAGCTTATTTAGGCAGTGCTCTGCCTTCTGTGGGCACACTGGGAAGGAATCTCCTCTGCTCGCACACCCCGAAACAAAGGTCTCTTGCCTCTCCGGCTGGTCCAGACTTTTTCCCTGACTCTCTCCTGGCTAGCTGTGGTGCACTAACCCCCTTTAGGCTGTCTTCATGCCAACCTCAGTCCTCTCTCTGGAGTCTGAACTCTGAAGCCCGAGCCTCAGCTCCCAGCCCCCATCCACCCCGGCAGGTGAATGGACAAGCCTCTCGGGCTGGTGAGTGCCGGTCGGCGCCGATCCTCTGTGCGGGAATCTCTCCGCTTTGCCCTCCGCACCCCTGTTGCTGCGCTCCCCTCCGCGGCTCCGAAGCTCCCCGCTCCGCCTCCCGCAATCTGTGCCCACGAGGGGGCTTCCTAGTGTGTGGAGACCTTTCCTCCTTCACAGCTCCCTCCCACTGGTGCAGGTGCCGTCCCTATTCTATTGTCTCTGTTTTTAATTAATTTTTTCTTTTGCCCTACCCAGGTACGTGGGGAGTTTCTTGCCTTTTGGGAGGTCTGAGGTCTTCTGCCAGCATTCTGTGGGTGTTCTGTAGGAGTTGTTCCACATGTAGATGTATTTTTGATGTATTTATTGGGAGGAAGTTGATCTCCATATCTCATTCCTCCTCCATCTTGAAGGTCTCCTCTGCCACTGTATTTTGAGAGAGCAGTTTATAACAGCATTATTGTGACAGTAGCTGACAGATTCAGGCAAGAAACACAGACGGCAATATCATCTCCTGAAGTTCATTTTAACTCCCTCTCAGCTATGATACACAGGTCAAACAGAGGAAGAAAATTTTAGCATGAAATAAAGGCATTTTTCACCATGCCATGGTATTAAGTTTTTATTTTCTTTAAATAAGTGGTTGTATGACAGCTTCTGAAACCTCCTAATTATTTAGTTCATTCAAAAGCAGCAGACAAGGATCTGTGTGTGTAAAACATATACATTCTATTGTATTTTCCTATGAAATTACAAAACTATGTAATCCATCTTTGTAGACTATGCCCATGCCCCAGAAGTCTGCATGGGTGATCCGACCATTCCAACTGCAGGACAGACACAGTCTTCAAAGGAGACACATGCAAGTGTGATGAATAAAACCTAAAAAGACTACCCTATATTTTGGGCACTATAGAAAACTATATGTGTGTGAGAGAGGAAAGAGAGGGGGACAGACTGATTTTTAATGGAAGGATATATAGTACACACAGTTCAGCACAACCTAAGAAACAGTTCTGGGGAAACACAAGTTACAGAGGCAAAGGGGAACAAATTGAAAATAAACCATTGACAATCAACAATACATAGACAGGAAAGAAAAAAAAAGATGATAGATGTTGCAAGTAGCTGACTCCTGGTACAGAGACATCCCACAAGCTTTCGTTCTCTCAAGACCAAAAACATGTAGCAAACAAACTTATCTGTGTGGAAGAAAAATGTCAAAAGGGTCAAAATGTCCTCTGATATCCACTTGAAAGGATAGGTGAAGGAGAGGATAAGGTGAGATATGATAGAGGCAGAGACTTAGAGTACCAAAAGGGAAGTACATTGATGTGAGGGAGGGATGGAGGGAAAGATACCCATGTAAGTCTTGTTTCCCATTTTAGTGAGAAGGACACTCATTCAGCAGTGTTTATACAGGCAAGGAAGATCACAGAGTCCTGCGGGCAGGGACGAGAGACCAAAGGTCTTAGTGGGTAGAGGTGAGGAGTGGTCAAAGAGAGCAGACAAGCTGCAAATAGCTGTTCAAAGCCTGATAAGAATGGAGGACAAATAAAAAAGGAGAAAAGCAAAAACAAATCAGAACACAAAACCGTATTAGTAGTAGAAGCAATAAAAAAATAGTAGCAATTGTAGAGAGTTTGATCTTGTATTTTCCCAGAAAGAAAAGTTCTTGAATCTTTGTGGAACATGTACGATACCCTCTCAAAGGGATAACTGTATTTATTTCATTTTATAAAACATTTTTACATTATTTTCTTTTTGGAATGTAATCATTGTTACATTCAAAAGAATTTTTGTGTCTTCACACACACACCTGAATTATAAAGTACAATAATAAAAACGTTTACCCACAGACACACCACCCAGACCAAAGAACTGGAATGTTATAATAATTATGCATCTACCAGTGCACTGTACCCTTTTTCCTTCCCTCTGGCTCTCTCGCATAGATAACCTTTTTCCTGAATTTTTTTTTTTTTTGGTAGAGATTTTTCATGTTAATGGATGAAATGACTTATTTATTTATTTATTTATTGGCTTCATTGGGTCTTCATTGCTGCTTGCGGGCTCCCTCTGGTTGCAGCGAGCGGGGGCCACTCCCCATTGTGGTGCATGGGCCTCTCACCACAGTGGCCTCTCTTGTTGCAGAGCATGGGCTCTAGGCACGTGGGCTCAGTAGTTGTGGCATGCGGGCTCAGCAGTTGCGGCGCGTGGACTCTAGAGTGCAGGCCCAGCACTTGTGGCGCACGGGCCCAGCTGCTCCGCAGCATGTGGGATCCTCCCAGACCCGGGCTTGAACCCATGTCCCCTGCATTGGCAGGTGGATTCCCAACCACTGTGCCACCAGGGAAGTCCCCTTTTTCTTGAATTTTCACATTATTTTTCTGCACCGCATATACCCAGTGAGATTTCTAGGATTCCCCTACCAGGCTGAGTTGAATATATTCCAAAGCTTGTTTTTGTTTTTAAACATCAGGAAAAAATAAAAGATCCAAGTCAATTCAATATTTTTACATTTCTTAAGCAGCCACTTTCCCATGGTCCATTGAACTCTCCTCACCACCCTGGCCCCCTGAATGTCAGCATGATTTGTTGGCATGGCTGCTCTACTCACCTTAACATAAAAGAAGTCTACATCCCCGGTGATCTAATTGGCAGTGCTGAACTCTTCAGATGAGATTTTCATCCCTCATTCGTACCCAGGGAAAGTGGCTTTTGGGAGTCAAGAATATTTATAACCAAAACAAAATGAAGGCTGTTTGTTAAATATGGTATGTATTTGAAAACAGAATGTTTTGCTACATTTGTAGCAATCACGTGTATAAACACAAGCATATCCACAAGCCCTTCCTGCCTGCTGTATCCACATTTACTTTGCAAGATTTACAGATACCTGCGTTTAAAGCCACCATTATTTCTACTTTCTGGGACTTAAGTTTTTAAATATCAAATATTAAATGACTAGATTTAATAGTCATTTAACACTTACATACAGTAACGATGTAGAACTGGGAAAGAACTTCCTTAGGAACTAAAAAGAAAAAAAGAAAAAGAAAAGAAAGGGAGAGAGACAGAGACAGTGGAGACAGAGAGACACAGAGGGAGAGAGTCTGTGTTATATTTCACTGTAAATCATTCTACTTCTTGATTCACTTAGTTCGTATAATACTACCGGTTTTGTGCAATGTCAAGGTTTCTAACTTGTATGACTCATTCTTCTTGAGCAAAATAAAATTTTCTACTTTTGTTTACAAAACGTCTTCACCTAGGGTAGACCCAAATATGTTTATATTTTTTTCAAGACTTCACATCTGATAAAACGATCACATTTGCTGTATTTAAAACAAGTCAAACTGTATATAATGCAGTTAATATAATGTATTGTTCTTAAAATAAGAGAATGATATTTAATACCTAAATAATACAGTGTGCCTTGTCCACTGAAGTAGACCAATCTCATTTTCATCTCAGAAAAGAGAATGTTACAAGTAGCTATAAATTAATGTTTTCCTTGGAAAGCATCAAATTACATAGTGTCTAAGAAAGTGCTTAGAAATTCTAATATAAATACATATCAGGAATAAATGCATTGCTCTACATAAATGATCTTTTGGGAAATTTCAGAAACAGATATTCTAATAAACTAAAATTTAACTTGGTATATTTTTGGTTCAATATCATTAGAAATATCCTTATTGAAAAAAGATACTCTCAGTGATAAGGAACTTTTGAACCCTTTCTCTGATGGAAGTATAGTCGTTGAAACTTCGTATTGGTGAAATATGCAGTAAAATCAGCTGATTAAAAAAATCAAAACTATTTCACGAAATGTGTCCACTTTAACCCTTAACTGTCAGGGCAGAGATTTCTCTCATTGACCTCTATGATGCTCCTGATAGCGAAATACGTTCCCTTCTCACCCCCTTGAAATTTCCCTTAACCACCACCAATCCCTTATTTCATCAGATTGAAGAATTTTTGTCATTACTGTTTTTTAAATGTGTTAAATTACTTGTTCTCTAAATTATGCTCCAGATCATCCAACAGTGAGCTTAAATATCTTAAACTTTACAAAAGATAATTATAGAATACATTACATTGTACAATCAGTAAAATACCAGAAAACTCAGCTCTTGATCTTATATTTGAGCTAATGTAATTCAGGAGAAAGGTCTTTATTATTTGCTTTTGTACTTTCAAGGCATTATGGGAATCTATAAATACAATAGTTACCTTTTAAATAGCTGTTCCATCTTCAAAGCACAAAATCTGTGATTGAGTTTTGCCAGATAATCAGTGAAAACTGACATAGATTACTGCTACCTTTTTTGTTTTATTTGTCAGTATGGTTTATCACTTAAGCTTTTCATCCTATGTTCAGCGCATAATTGAATGAAATGTAGTTTAAAATGAAATCTATTCCCGTTTATGAGAACATTCACTTATTAAAGGTTAAATAAAAGTTGAAGAGCGTTAAACTTATCTTGAATACAATGACTTAGCTTTGACTATTTAAACATTTAAATATTTAATGATTGATTTCCACCAATAATGAAGATTTTCCATGTTCCTAAATACATAGGCATATATCTTTCCAAAAATTAAATGATGTGCGACTTACATTGGTTTTTTTTTTAGTGTTTCTGGGAATAATTTAATTAATTAATTAATTAATTTGGCAGTGCCGCATGGCTTGCGGGATCTTAATTCCCCGACCAGTGATCAAACCTGTGCCCCCTGCAGTGGAAGCACAGAGTCCTAACCACTGGACCACCAGGGAATTCCCTGGAATAATTTTAGAAAGTAATTTAGATAATCTCTTACTAGTTCTGCAATCTTTGTGTTCATATACATATATAAAAATCAGAAAATCTGTTACTCTCTTTTGTACTTACACTATCATATGTTAGTTAAATAAATGTAATATATTATTAGTGTTTTTTCTTAGTTTAAAAACATAACTGAAGGAAGATTCATGGATGGTTTTTAAAATCCCTTAGAAAGAAATAATAGTAAGCTTCTTTCATTGGGAGTTAATGTTTCATGCTACTAGGAATCCAAATCTATCTTTCTTCCTACCTTATGAATTTTCCTTCTGATAACTTTGCATAAAATGGATTTTGGGAAAATATAATTAGTCATAATTAATCCAGAAAGAAATGAATGACATTCACCTAGTTGAGCAAATTAAAATTTCAGAACTTGTATTATTATTGTGCATCTCTTGGAATACAGTGAAATAATTTTCACATTTAGTCAAACTGCTGCTTGAGAGCAGTAATTAAAACATGTGAATGCATCATCTTTAATTATATCTAATTTGTATGTTGCCTATAAACACTGTTGAGATGATCTCAATTGGGATAGAGTAACGCATATTTAAAGTAGTATCCATAATTTCAGAAATTTTAGATTATAATAGTACTTGTTACATAGACAGTGTTTACAAACTAGCCTTATTTAGAGAGGAAATACATAAGAATATCAATAAACAATGTGAGGGTTAAGAAATTTTCCTGGGTCATTAGCAAAGAATCACCTCTTAGACATATTGATGTCCAAGATTGTTTTTCTTTTTCCACTGATAAATATAAAGCCACTTTGAATTAACATGACATTTTCCTTTGCAAGAACTCAAAAGACTTGCCATTGTTGTTGTTTCTGTAGTATTCTTGTGGGGAGTAGATAGGGGAATTTTAAATGTCTAGAATTCATTTTTTTTATGATAAGTGACTTAGATTCAGAACTAGTGTTCGAAGGACACTTGAACAACATTGTGCCCTATATTCCCCCTCAGTCTCTCTGATGGGTAGGCATTTGTTCTCTCCTTAAATATGAAGAATGACAGGGAACTTACTTCTTCACAAGGCTGTTTATTCACTTGTGATTTGGGTTGATTGCAATTGCTCCAAAAAACTCCTCTCTCCATTGAGAGGAGACATTATCTACCTCTTTATGACTGTTCAGTCATTAATCTTAACTTTGACTTTCAGAGTCATACATTAAGATTCACCCTCCAAGCCTCTCCAGAGGCTTTGTGCTCTAGTGGAAAGAAAAATGACCACAAACCAGCACACCTAGGGTCAGCCCCAGTTGCACCACTTTCAGCTGTGAGACATTAGGCAAGTGGCAATGCTGTGCCTCAGTTTCTTCATCGATAGATTAAGAATAATGATGCATGCCTACTCTCCCTCCCTGAGTTAGACAGCTATTGTAAAAATCAAATAAAATAGCCTATGGAAAATATTTCTTTCTGAAATATAAAACGCCAGGCAAGTAGGTTATTGTTTGCATTAATAGTTCTTCAACTCACATTCCCCTCTAAGTCTTCCCTTCTCTAGGGCAAACATTCCATATATCCTTTACTATTCTCTGTGGATTTATGCTCCTTCACCATTTTAAAGCCTCTTTGGTTTGTCAGTGTTTCTGTTCAGATGATTTCCAGAAGGATGACAGTGCCGGGTGCTTATGTTTATTTTGTCATTTAATCCTCAAAACATCTATTATTATCTCAGACAAAAAAACCAAGGCTTAGAGAGGTTAGAGGATGTGTCCCTCAGCTAAGCTGTGGCAGGGCTGATATTCTAACTCAAGCCTGACTTCAGAGCCTGCACTCTCAATCCGACGTGATCGTCTGTGCTTGCCATAGGTATAGTGCCGTCATTTTTTCTTTCATTCAGTGTTTGATCATTGAGTACATTGCTCTAGATACTGGGATATAAAAGTTGACAGGGTAGAGATTGTGTCCTCAACTGTCCACAGTGTAATAAAGAAGTTAGATAAGGAAACAAATGATTGTCAAAAATGCAACGTGGTAAATGTCATAACAGGGGTGAGAACAACCACACTGTTATCTCCCTGTCTGAGCGCTCTGTTTTCACTGATACAACTGAAGATTATTTTATTTTATTTTATTTTAGTGTTTCATTTCATTTCATTTTAAAACATTTGTCAGCTAGCACCAGACTGACAAAGTCATGGCAGTATTCACACAGAAGGCAGAATGGCCCTCACCAGGCACATCATTGAAGGGACTAGGGAATCACAGAGAGGGTTAAACAGGGTGAGCTGTAATGTGCTTTCAGACTTTCGGATTCTATGAGCTTGAGCTAGAGTCAAATAAATCCTGAAGTCATATTTACCTACACTAATATTCCACAGCCCTACACATCTGCAGTTGATTGTTTAGAAGCTAAGTGCAAAACTTGACATTTTTCCCTTATGAAATTCCTCCCTGTCAGATGTAGTTTGATGTGATTTCGGAAACTGCTTTTATCATCCAGCATGACGGCTCTCAAGTCCAACCCTGTGTCTTCTGTAAATGTTATCTGCATGCCCTCTTTGTCCTCATTCATCCAACAGAATTTATTAAGAATTTGCTCTGGGCCAGGTGCCATGCTGATGCAGGTAGGAGAGGGACTCTCAGATCAGTTAATGGAAAAGTAAAGTGTCATGGTCAGTGCCATAATTGAAAGATGCACAGGGAACTAGGGGAGCACAGAGAAGGTGGCGCCCATTCAAGGCTGGGGGTGGAGATGGGACAAAGGGGGAAGACTGCCTGGCTTGGTTTTGAGACATACATAGAGGTGGGAGAAGGGGGGAAACAGGAGCAGCCTGTGCATGGTTAGGAGCATGGGGAGGATGGAATTTAAGGGAGTGTGAACTCATTCAGTAGGGCTGTAGTATGGGAAGTAAGGGGGAAATAGAATGATGCTGGACAGGTCTTTCAAGAGCCACGGAATGAAGCTCACCAAGCAAACCGCAATTGAGACCTGACTCCAGACTCACATCAGCGAGCCCCTTTGTGAGTTAGGCCTGGTCTTTTGGACAAAGGACTGTACCATTTACTCATGCTCTGTGCTGTTGCATAGGTAAAGAAGAAGGGGGAGAAAAGGAAGGAAAGGATGATGAAGAGGAGCGGAAGAACAAGGAAAAGAAAAGGGACTTCTGACTACACAGTGTAAAAATACAAATCTGCAAGGGACACACTTCAGGCAATAGAGTGCACCCTAAATGTCAAAAATGGGAGAATTATCTGGGAGGGTGCCAAACTCTCAATCTTGAAGCAGCAGCTCAGTTCTGCTTCTAAGAAGCCTTACACATTGTGCATGTTTATTTAAAATGAGGTAAGAAACTAGAAATAGATTCACTATGGCAACTAACCTACCCCAATGTAAAAATAAATTCTAATGACAGCCTCTTATAGGTAATCTTGCTCAATTGGTAAAATTATAGGAAAGCCAATCCTGTGCTAAACTCAGTTAATTTTTTGATGAGAAATGATGGGAGAATCTTTAGAAAACACGATGAAGAAAGCTAGGGACAATTTTTAACATTGATCATTTATCCTAAATTCATCAATTGCAATGTATCCCTAATAATAAATTGTCACCAAGACGTCTTGGTTTATTTACATTTTCCAGGCATTGTGGCAATTAGGTAGAATCAAAATTAATTAGACAGTTTAAAAGCACTTGAGTAGATTTGTAATAAACCTGGCTTCTACTACCACATAACCTATGGGACTGCCCAAAAGTTTTATTCAAATGAAACAGCGAAATTTAAACAAGACTTCAGAAATTCCTTATCTTCTTTATTTATTTGAGTTTTTCCAAAGATGCTTTCCTCCTTCAGAAATTCCTGGCAATTTCACCCTCCACTTAATAACTGCTTGGCACTAATATCATAAAGTCTTATATATATGTTTTTTTTAAATCTTGTATGTGGGCATGGATGTTTTATCTCCCTCTCTAGATTTCAAGTTAAGGGAAATTGGGGAAACACCCTGGACCAGTATTAGGCTTCTTTTCTCTGATGAACATCAGCCAGAAGAATAATATGTACAAAATATATATGCATTGAAGTTGAAGTTCTCTTTCTGTAGTCACCTCTTAGAACATTAGAGCCAGATGTGAACAACTATATCCTTTCCGTGGAACCTTCCTCTGAAACACCAGGAAGTGTGTTTTATGTGCCTTTGTCTCCTCACTGGCAATTCACAGACCCACTGTCAACCCTGTCTTCTTTTCTCTCTAACGTTCTCTGGTACAGGTGCCATCATTTCTGAACCACAAGTTTAGATTGATTTTAGCTGGTCCTTTGTTATGTAAAGCATGCATGCAGTGATTCTGCTCTGATTCTTTTATTTCCAATGGCCTCTTAAAATGTTTAAAAAATATTTCTCCAATATCCTGCTTTTATGCATTTCTCTTTGAGCCAGTATCCCCCTACATTGCCATCTTCTTAAGCACATTCGAAAGATAAGTTTTCCTTTGTTGTTTTGACTTTTATGTGTGCATAGGAGTACTTCACACTGATCTGTGTACTTATAATTGAAATATATAAGAAAATACTGAGATATATTGTGGTAGCAAACGCTACTGGCTTGATGGAGGATTTAACTTCCCATCACCCTAATTTCATCTTCTTCCTCATCAAAGGATACTGAAGATATCTGCTTACTTCATCTTCCATTTATAAATTATCAGTACAGTTGAATTTTTCTTGGTTTCTCCTTCTTATGGGTTAACCTTTATTTTCTTGCCTTTTGTCTAAATTCCCTGGCATACATTTACTCCTCTGTGGATATCCATCCACGTTATAGCTGAATTGCCACATCCTTTTCTGTGTCCCAATTACATACTGCACAGATATCCAGCACCTATTATGCTTTCCTATGCAAAGAGTAATAAGCATTGTTTTTGCTGTACTTGCTGTACTATCCTAACGTCCTACCTAACGGCACAGTATAGCTAGCACATAATACAAGTATAATGCATAGCTCACTAAATAAATGGATAAGTGTTCTCATCCTCAGCTGGGCTGGGCTTGCATAGAGATTCAAATTTTCCTTGTCAATTGAGGCAGATACTACTTTTCTACTCCATGCACTATATATTAGGCCTTAGCAGATGCCATCTGGCCTAACTTCATTATGCAGAGTACTCCATGGTGCAGATGACAAACTTGGTACCCTTCATTCACATGGGTTGAGCTTCCACAAACTATAAAATATGATTTTTCACATATATTCAGCCATTTTTTTCCATGAGAGACAGATTTTAGATGTTTCTTCTGTGATTGACAGTAAAATGAATGGCCAGATGTTTTATTTAGAGTTAGTAAAAACAAGTATGTACTGTGTATGGCATATGGAGGCAGGAGAGTGTAATATTACAGGATCTGGAATTGAACTTCTGGGTTCAAATATTTAGACCTTCCTTTATCAGCTGTGCTACTGTTATGGAATGAATCACGTCTCCTCAAAATTTATGTGTTGAAGCCCTAACTCCCAACGTGGCTATTTATGGAGATAGGGCCTTTATGGAGGTAATGAAGGTGAAATGAGGTCATAAGGGTGGGCCCTAATCCAATATGTCTGGTGTTCTTGTTAGAAGTGGAAGAGATACAGAGGGCTCACAAGCTCTCTATACACAGAGGAAAGGCCATGTGAGGACACAGTAAGAAGGCAGCTATCCACAAGCCAGGAAGAGAAGCCTCAACAGAAACTGACCCAACTGGCTCCTTGATCTTGGCCTTCTCGATGCCAGAACTATGAGAGAATAAAGTTTCTGTTGTTTAAAACATCCAATCTATGATATCTTGTTATGGCAGCCTGAACAGACTAATGCAGTGATCTGCAGATTATTTAAATTGTTTTTATCCTTAGTTGTTGCTTTTTTCTTTTAATTGTAAAATAGGTATGATAATACTATACTGTGTATCATAAAACTGCAGTGAAGAGATAATTAGATGATGTGCCTGGCACATAATAAGTGCTCAGAAACCATTAACTATTATTACTTCATGGAAAGTCATCCACTGTGACCTGTTTCTTGTGACTAAGAGCCATTGAGTCACATTTGGGACAATTAGGTCAAGAGAAACGTAACCAATAAGAATTCTGCAAAGTCCTGGTCACTCCAAGTACATGCACACACAGCCTGGTTGTCCTTGCTAACTATGGAAACTCCAAATATGCTGTAGTAATAATTGAAGAGGCACTTTATAGGCACATTAATCAATTAAAAAGACAATTTACCTCTGGCTAGGAAGTAATTATTACTGATTAGTAATAAATTAATAAGGTTACAACCATACAAAAAAGAATGGGAAAGAAGGTGATAAGGCAAAGAATGTGAAACAGATTTTGCCAAGAATGTGAATCAGAAGGTTCAAGCTAGCAAACTGATAAAAACAGGTGACTTTAGAAAAATTCACCTTGTCTCATGCACAGTTTTCACCAGGATCTCCTTCACACAGAGATCTACCTCTGGCTTCTATATCACTATCCCTGCTTTCATCTCTCTACTGAACGTATTAAATTGGAGATGGACTTTCTCTGATGGATAGCCACATATATTAAAGAGACCCATTCCGTTAATTTCTCTCTACTGGTCACCTTGATATATGATATCCTCAAAGCTCATCTGGAATATCTTTGTATATTTTTGCAGAACGAATCATTGTCAATTGAAAGCTCTTATTCTTGATCTAAGTATAAAATACTGTCCCTCCACCTCCTCCATAGCTGATTCCTCTGCAAGTGGTTCATTGCAGTGCCTTGTGTTTAGACCCGTATCACTCAGATCGTGCAGTAGGATTTCTGCAGTTTGGGTCGGTGTTGGCATTGACAGTGTTCTCTTTTTCCTAATATCCTCCCTTTCTCCTTTTCAGCACATCAGGGCGGGCAAGCCTTGTTTCATGTCACTGGTCACTTCTACCTTTCTTCCAAGGTGACTAAAAACCACCAAATGTTTGCACAGGCTGTGCTTAGAAACTTTGCTGAAAGCAGTTCTGAGGTCATTTAGGTCAGTCACGTTTCTTCTTCAGATCAGCAAATTAACTGTTTACTTTATGAACTGTGATGTCTGCAGTTAAGTCTCATGACTTTTCCTTTTCAGAATTACATCAATGGCACTACTCTCTAAGTATTTCTTTCTCTTAAAATAGCTCTGTAAAAACACTTTCACTTTCCCACAGTTGCTCATTAAAGTCCATTTTGCTGCCACACCTGTATCCACCTTCATTTTGTGTCCTTGTGCAAGACTGTGATACATCTGTCTCTTTGGCCTTTTTTTTTTTTTTTTGGTGTTTTTATGATTCTGATCATATCTGTATTGGTGCCACCCATTTACTGAGTCATCTTTACTCTTTCTGCTTTAACTTCTTTACTTTTTCTCTAAATGTCTCCATTAACTATATCTGCAGGTGGGGGCATCTGTTTCACTCCTTATAACTTTTTAAGCTGCCCCATAGGCCTCTGGCATCTTGAGAATAGAATATGACTTACCTACCCTTAACTACCTCTCATATTATAAATGCTTTATTTTAAATAATTTCTCAGAGGTTATTCCATACTCTTAGTGTTTGCACTAAGTATTGTATTATTATGGACAATTCTAAATATTTGGGTTTATGGGCCAATATTTTATTACTTCCCAACCCATTCCACAGTTCTGTAAATACACTTAAATTCTCCATTCAACATTACCCATCTTAATAAATGCAGGCATGGTGCCATATTATTGAACAAATTTTCCTTTTTTATATTTCTCTTGGGAAGTATAAACTTTCACAAATTTGGTCTTCCCTCACTTACTTTGTATCCTCAGCCCTATGTTTTCTGAGCAAGATCACATATCTTTTAACCATAATCATCATGGAGAGTAAAGAAAAAAATAAACCTTTTCGTGACATTCTTTGAGAGGACCTTTTTGTTGGGGAGAAACTCTCATTTTCCTCATTCTTATGTTTTAATGAAAGGATTTTCAATCCAATCACCAAGAGAACAGCATACTGAAGAAAACTTCCTCTAATCGACTTCTCAGTGAATTGGAGAATAACTGCAATGAATTTACCCAGTCTCATAGTGGGAAAAGGAGTAAACCATCTGATTGGTGAGACTGGGAACTGGGGAGAGCTTGATATCCACTGAGACCTTGTAGCCAGGGGCTATGGCTGCACTGAAATCAAGGGCCTCGCATGACCCTCTCACATCTTTGAACTTGCCTTTCGAATCACGTACTGCTGCTGCTTCTTTACCTTTCTCCACATGATGAACACGAAAGACAGACTCTCCCCAGTGTGGTGGGAAGCCTTCTGTTCTCTAGCTTCTCTGATGGGCCTGAGTACTCAAATGTGAGTGATAGGGGACCCGCAGCCTAGGCTCAGTGAGCGCCGTGGGAAGACTCCACTGTGTTCTCCAGCCACACCAATAAGGGTGTGCTGATTAAAGCTTAGGAATTAGCCAGTTACCTCAGTCTTTGAGAGCATGCACTATTAGCCAGAATTCACGACTAAGAGGAAAGGGGGCACGTGGTGATATTTGGACACCAAACCCCAAGTGAGCCATCTTTATGTTTAGCCTTTGGGGTGTGTGTGTGTGATTTGCATATATTTTTAAATTTTAGAATGACTTTAGACTTACGGAAAGGTTGCAGAGATAGTATAAAGAGTCCCCATGTGTCCCTCATCCGGCATCCCTTAATATCAGCATCTTACCATAACTGTGATATGTTTATCAAAAGTAAGAAACTAGCCTTGGTGCAACACTATTAACTAAACGACAGACTTAATCCTACTAGTGTCCTTATTCTGTTCCAGTATCCAATCCAGAATCCCACATTGCATTAGTTGTCGTGTCTTCTTAGTTGCCTCTGATCTATGATGGTTTCTCTGTCTTTCCTTCCCTTTCATGACCTTGACACTTCTTAAGAATTGTTTCAGGTGTTCTGTAGCATGTCTCTCATTTTGGGTTTGTCTGATGTTTGCTCATGTCTTATAACTGGTGATGTTGACGCTGATCTCTTGGTAACCGAGATGGTGTCTGCCAGGTTTCCTCACTGTAAAGTTACCTTTTTTACCCTTTGTAATTAAAAAGTATTTGGAAGAAATTTCAGGGCTATGCAGACATCCTGTTTTTCCATGAACTTTCTCACTAACTTTAGCATTCATTAGTTGATTATGCCCGTAGCAATTATTACTGTGGTGTTCTACTGGTGTTATCTACTTTCCTCATTTCTTCTGCGTTTATTAATTGGAATTATTCTGTAAGGAACAGTTGTCCCTTCTCCACGATTACTTTATTTATTCAGTCATTTACTTTTATCAGTATATTATCATGAATATTTATTTTATTCTTTGGATTTTAATCCAATTCTATCATCATTTGGCTATTGGGAGATATTTCAGTTAACTTCTGTGTCCTTTTGACATGCTATCATCTTTTTAAAAATAAGCTATTTTAGGCTTCCCTGGTGGCGCAGTGGTTGAGAGTCCGCCTGCTGATGCAGGGCACGCGGGTTCGTGCCCCGGTCCGGGAAGATCCACATGCCGTGGAGCGGCTGGGCCCGTGAGCCATGGCCACTGAGCCTGCGCGTCCGGAGCCTGTGCTCCGCAACAGGAGAGGCCACAACAGTGAGACGCCCACATACCACAAAAAAAAAAAAAGCTATTTTAATTTAGAATAATTTCAGATTTACAGAGAAGTTGCAGAGAGAGTACTGTGAGTTCCCATACAAAATACACCAGAAACTAACACAACATTGTAAATCAACTATACTTCAATAAAAAAGAAAAGAAAAAGTACCTTTCAGCATCTTTCCCCCGTTGTTAGCATCTTACCATGGTACATCCATCAAAAGTAAAACACTGATACTGGTAGGTCACTATTAACTAACTCTAGGGTTTATTTGGATCTCACCAGTTTTTCCATTGTCCTCTTCCTGTTTCAGGATCCAGTCTAGTGCATCACGCTGCATTTAGGTGTCATGTCTTTGAGTCTTCTCTGGTCTGTGACAGTTTCATGACCTTGACAGTCTTGAGGAGTACTGGTCAGGTATCCTGCAGAGTGTACTCCATTCTGGGTTTATCTGATCCTTTTATTACGATTAGGATGGAGTTATGGGTTTTGGGAAAGACTACTACAGGGATGAAGTGCCCTTCTCCTTACATCACGTCAGAGGGGACCTGATATCCACATGAAATCACTGTAGTAACATTAACTTTCATTACTTGGCTAAGGTGGTGATTGCCAGGTTTCTCCTACTCTATTCTAGGGAAGTAAGTCACTACATGTAGCCCACCCTCAGGGTAGGAGGGCTAGGAATTAAATCCATTCTCTTGGTGGGGAGGTATCTATAGATAACTACAGGTATTATTTAGAATTCTTCTGTGAGGATTATTTGCCTCTTTTCCCCCATCAGCCTATGTTTTTGCACTAGGAATGCATCCGATTTTTCTTCTCTGAGAGTCCCTTAGATCATGTCTCCAGCTTTTTGTGTTCTCATGTGTGTATTTTCTTCCTGTTGATTGTCCTTATTGCTCCATGTGTGTTTTTAATTAGTGCTTCATGGATTCTTTGGAACTCTGTTTCCTTCCCTTTTGAGTCATCTCCTCCACTAGTCTTAGCCAGTAATCAAATGACTAGGCTGTGTGACATTTAGCAGACTGTCTGTACCTCCATTGGGGCCACTCTCTGCTTTCTCTTTACCACCACAGTTTCTGTGGATACTTTTCTTGCACTTTTATTCCTAATCTGAGGATTTTTAGTCCCATACAGAATAGTCTCTTTCAACCAAGATCACCTAACATCCTCCTGCCATGATTTTTCTTTCTTTCTTTCTTTTTTTTTTTTTTTTTTTTTGGCCTCAGCTGTTGTTTACCTCCAGCTCCTCTATTTTCCTTCTCTTTTCCACCCACTCTACCACCTGGAAATCAATGTATTTATTTTCTCCTCCTTCTTTTCTTGGTGCCCCAAGGAGTCTCTTTAAAGTCATGTGGGCAGATGTGACTTGCTTAGTTCTTGGACACCCCATTCCCCCATGGTGACCTGGTCCTTGTGCAGCTCTGCCTGTCTCCCTCTTAATTTGGTATGTTTCATACATCCTGCTTTTCTACACACAGCTAGTACACAGTTTACTTTGTGTGACAGATTTGCTCTTGTTCTTAATACTGCAAATCACGTAAACAGTTAATTATAAAAATCCTCCTAGCAAAAGTTACTATCACTTATTGAGCACCCAGACTGTGCCAAGAATTGTGCTATCTACTTCATATTCATAGACATACTTAATTCTCATAAGATATTGTTTCCATTTTATAGCTGGTAAAGTAAGACTCAGAGGGTTAACCAAGTTGCTAGGTTCACATAGTTACTTTTAAAATTCCAAGACCATTTTTCCTTACCATGCAGTTCTAAGTCCTTCAGTCATTATTCAGATTAATCTTGAGCTATCTCTATAGCACATCTTCTGCTCTCTGGATAGCCTTTAAATTCTTGATCCTGTATAAGTAAGAGCACCCCGGTTTGTGGGTAAGCTTATTCTCCTCTTCCTATAAAATTTGAAGCTCCCATCAAAACATGACCTTGAACAATAACGAATGAAGGCTTTACTATACACTTCATATAGATGGTCTTATGTAATCCTCTTAACTCTTGGCAGTAGATACTAGTATTATCCCCATTTCACATATAAGAAAATGAATTTTAAAAGGATTTCGGTAATCTGCTCAATCTAATTACACAAACAAGTTAGTGGCCAAACTGGAATTTGAACTTGGGTTGTCTAACTTGGAGCCCATACTCTTGAGTAACTCACTGTACATCGCAGTTTCTAGGGGCTAACCCTAGCTATGCTCATATTGCTTCCCCGTAGTTACCTGTGCACACATTATCTGTCTCCTTACCCTTTTATCCTCAGTGTTAACTGAGAATTATCATATGGGAAATAAAATTTTAAGTAGGTCTCCAAGGTTAAATGAAGCATTTCATTTAGAAAGCATCATTTAACATATTCTCAGACTATGATATCATATTCATCTCCAGACCATTGAGGGCAGTTAGTCATAATGGAAGATTAAGAGTTTAAAAAGGTACTAGTCACAAAAGAAAAGAGATCATATAGCATCCTGCTTTGATTCACAGATTCTGAGTAATAAAAAGCAGACAGTCACATTAAGCACACAGATTCATTTCTAAATGACATATTCTTAAAAGTTTCCAAGTATTAGTAATTTATAGGATGCTCTCTCATCAAGCATCTTGAAATTTCACTACCAAGATGCTCAGATACTTCCATTTGCTTGCAATATCATTGTGTTCAACATCAGATATAATAATAAGTGAGCAAGGGATTAGGACTTGAAAATCTCTGAAATTACAGAGATATTCATTATTAGGGAATTGATCATAATGGGATTTAACCTATTACAACTAATTAGTACAGGTTTTCTAAGTGGAGCAGAACCTTAATAATTATTTAGCAGTTTCAGTTGTGTGGAAAGCCATGCATATGAAAAAAATCCACTTAGCTTCCAAAGGAGCACAGTGAATTTGAGAATTTGAAGAGATAAAATGCTGCAGAAGGTGAGTTGAACGTGTTTTCCAACAGTTTTCTCTTGAATTGCTGCATTTATGGTATCTAATAGAAAACAAGGGTAGTGGCAAAATGACTAAAATATAAAGTGTGATATATTACTCTCCCAAAACCTTCTGAATGATCACTCCTGCATCAAAAAAATGAAAGCTTCAGCTGTTCTCTCTCCCACTGTAATGAAGTATGCAGGTAACTTTATCTCAGGCTCTGCATACACTGCAAGTCCCTTGATTCTGGGATATTGCCACTCAGATATTACTCTACGATATAAAAATGATCGTTTCTGAAAATAGTCAATGCAGCATTTACCTCTCAGACTGTCCTCTCCAATAATCCCATTACTACTGATGACTTCCTTACTATCAATGGCAGTCAAGTATCTCCTAGTCACCAAGAGATGTGAAAGATTTTAGGTTGTTATTTTTTGAAAAGTGATTGCACACACATGGTACAAATCCCAGGAGTACGAAGCTATACATTATAGAGGATCTCTTCTTCCCATCCTGGCCTCTTGTGCCCCTCTGTCCCTCAAGAGGCAGCCACTGTTGCCAGTTTCTTGCATGTGCTTCCAGAGGTACTATGCTCTTTTCCACAAGTGGTAGCATTTCAGAGTGCTGTGCAGCACCGTTAAAAAAATTAGCAGCTTTATTGAGGCATAATTTACATACTATACAATTAATTACATTTAAGTGAACATTTGATAATTGGTAGTAAGTTTACAGTCCTGGAACCATTGCTGCAGTCCAATTTTTACAACATTTACATTACTCTAAAAATATCCCTGGTGACCATTTGCAATCATTCCCTGTTCCCACCCCGCCCCAAGAAACCGCTAATCTACTTTCTGTCTCTATAGATTGGCCTTTTCTGGACATTTCATATAAATGCAATCTTGTAATATTTGGTCTTATGTTACTGTCTTCTTTCACTTAGCCTAATGCTTTTAAGAGTCATACATGTAGCATATAACAGTACTTTATTTCTTTTTATTGCTGAGCAGTGTTCCATTGTAGGGGTATATTACCTGTGGTTTATTCATTAATCAGTTAATGTCCATTTGGTTTTTTCCACTTTTTGGCCATTATGAATAATGTTGCTATGAATGGTCACACACAAGTCACACGTATGTTTTCATTTCTCTTGAGTAGATGTGAAGGAGTGGAATTCTTGGGTTGCATGGCAATTATATGTTTAACATTTCTGCAACTGCCAAGCTACTTCCAAAGTGACTGTACCATTTTTCATTCCCCATAACAAGTAAAGGGTTAACTCAGTTGGCTTGGGTGGCTCAACACCTTCACATTCCCAACAAAGCTCTGTCTCAGGCCCAAACCCTGGCTGGCTCTTGGGAGGTGAACTCTGAGTTCTTGGAATATTCTGCCTGTAAGGGTGCTTTTATACACCTGATAACTTGGGCCACCAATTTGATCAGATAGTTTATGCTAACTGTGATTTATGAAGGACATCTGTTTTGCTCTGGGGGTACGTAGGGTCTGAGTAGCTGGGGTCAGTGGCACAGATATGACCTGCCTACATAGCTGACTTCCAGTAAAAGTCCTGGACACCAAGACTTGGGTGAGCTTCGCTGCTTGATAACACTTTGCATGTGTTGTCACACATCATTGCTGAAAGAATTATGTGTGTCATGTGACTCCACTGGGAGAGGACACCTGGAAGATTGTACTTGGTTTCTCCTGGATTTCACCTGTGTGCCTTTTCCTTTTGCTGATTTTAATCTGTATTCTTTCACTGTAATAAGCAGTAATCATGACTATAACAGTTTTTCTTAGTCAAGTCCTTCTAGTGCTAATCATCAAGTCTGAGAACCCCTGACACACAAACCCATTTTTCTATTTTGTTGTTCATCTTATTGTTATTCTATAACATGTTGATAGGAGATAATGTCTTAATCTACTATCTGCAATATAAATTATAAATACTTTTCCTAATTTATTTTTTGTCTTTTGACTTCATTTACAGTGCTTTTAGTCAATGCAAAAACTTACAACTTCTGTTGAACCTAATTTATCAGTTTTATGGCATCTGTGTTTTGTGTCATAATTAGAAAGATTTTTCCCAGTCTGATTTTTCTATCTTTTTTTTTTTTTTTGCGGTATGCGGGCCTCTCACTGTTGTGGCCTCTCCCGCTGCGGAGCACAGGCTCCAGACGCACAGGCTCAGCGGCCAGGCCA
>NW_006792683.1:1077377-1115123 GCF_000442215.2 Lipotes vexillifer
TGCGGTATGCGGGCCTCTCACTGTTGTGGCCTCTCCCGCTGCGGAGCACAGGCTCCAGACGCACAGGCTCAGCGGCCATGGCTCACGGGCCTAGCCGCTCCGCGGCATGTGGGATCTTCCTGGACCGGGGCACAAACCCATGTCCCTTGCATTGGCAGGCGGACCCTCAACCACTGCGCCACCAGGGAAACCCTCCCAGTCTGATTTTATTGAGATACTTTGTATATTTCCTTTAGACTTTTTAAAACTTTAAATCTTTGATCCATCAAGAATCTATTTTGGTGTAAGTTCTGAGGTAGGGACCTAAATTGTTTTCAAAATGACTAGCCATTATTCCAACATCACTTATTGACTAATTAACCTTTAATCCATTAATTCGAAATGTCTCCTTTGTCATATATTAATTTTTCAAATGCATTTTGGCCTATTTTGGAATTTCTTTTGTTCCACTGATCTGTTTGACTATTCATGTAGTAGTGCCAAACTCTTTTAATGTTTCACTTTATGTTTCAGAATTTTGTAGGGCTAGTTCTCCCTTTCTTCAGCTTATTACTTTTCTGTTTCCGAAGACTCCTGGTTATTCTTGAATATTTCTGTTTTTGTTTTAATTTTAAGTTTTGCTTGCATAGCTCCAAAACACATCTTATTGACATGATGAGTTAACTTGTATTAAATGTATAGATTAACCCACAAAGATGTTGAATCTTCCTACCTGAGTCAGTAGCATGTTTTCTGTTTGTGCAAGTCTTTTGTTTCTCAGAGGTGTTGTAAATTTTATTTCATGTAACACTCAAGAATCTGTAGCTAAGTTTATCTTCATTTCTTTTGTTGTCTTTTCTTATCCTTCTACATTGCAGGTGACCTCTGCCTTGTGTCCTTGATTTATAGAAGCAATTGCTTTATTTAGGTTTTCTTTTTCTTGACTATATGCCTGGTTACTCATTTAACCTATGGCAACATTATTCTAAAAAGTTTCCTTCTTCTGTCATTTTTCTCTGTTCTTCACTCATTTTCTTTCCTCACAGGGTATTTATATAGATTCTAGTCTACCCTTGAATGAGAAGTTGTTGTTTTCAGGAGTATTATTTTCAGGAGTATTATTAAGGAGTGTGTGGGGAAGGGACCTGTGACACAGTGTTTGGTGTGTGATTGGGTTCTTTTAGTCTTTTCTTTTCCTGAGGCAGCTAAGATATGACGTGCAGGACTGCTAACAATGCAGAATATTTCCTTTTCACCTGATCTCAGTGAGTTTCTTATAAATATAGTTTGTCTGCATGATTCCTCACTTCCTACATCTCACCTCACTTCTAAGTCTTTCTTGATATACTAGGTCCATGACTCCTAATGCCAATGCACACACACATCCTTGTTATACTGTTGTCTTGGAATACTGTGGGAAATTATGCTTTGCCATATTTTTCTGAGACCTACAATGTGGTCATCTCCTCTCAGCATCTTCCCACAATCCTATTTGACCTCCCTCATATAGTGTGATTTGGGATTAATGACCTCTCCAACTTTTCAGTGAAGATAAAGTTTTCATTTTTCTTCTTGTTGCTTTTGTCTGACTTCCAAGAGGAAAAGTAAAACTTGCCATTTTTATTTCACAATTTAAAAATGCAAAGTCTACCTTCCTTATTAATGCTTTGTTCTAATATTTTAATAATATTTAAATATGTTAAAAAAAAAGTTTGCTCTTATGGGGCTGGAAAGAGTAGGAATTGAGGTAGAACCAGTCCTGCCTTCTGAGTTCCTTCTGATGACCTGGAGACACTCAGGTGACTTGGCTCTTTGCTTTTCTGTCAGGGAGCTCCATTTTCCCAAATTTTTCAAAGGCATAAAATTTTCTTCTCTCCTCCTTCTTCCTCTAGTTATTCATTAAAACTCTCTAGGCAATGAGAAAAACTGGAATAAGTTAGCTTATTTTACTTTTAGTAATTTCCTCTCTGGACCCTAATGCTACCCTCTCTAACCTTGGACCATCAATAAGCAATCCATGTCCATCTTTCAAAACCTATAGCACTTTCACCTTGTCATCTGAGATATATGGAAACCCATGGGCTCTGGTTCCTTAGGGTGATTCTCCTCCAAGTGGCAAATGTCACTTTCATCCCACTCATTGACCAAGGCAAGTCCAGGGACTAGTCCAGATTTTAATGGGGAGGTGCTATAATCTTCCCCCAGGATGAGAAGGGGAAGTAAATATTGGTGAATAGTAGTACAGTCTGGCACATTAACAAACACTTGTTGAATGCTTGCTATGTACCAAATACTTTCGAGAATATTCCACCAAGGGGAGAATTAAACTCCAAGGAGCAGGATTATATTAGCTCGGAGGTTCCACACAATGCTAAAATTCTCAGAATTATTTTTATTGAGGACATCAGAATGTTTGCCTAGTTTAAGTGCACTCAGAGAACAAGTTTGATGGGAAGGGGGCAATAATATTTCACAAGGTGGTTCACTTTGAGGGAGGGTAGAAAGGATGGTGGTGGGGAAGGGATGCCACAAGCAGGGGACTACATAATGCAGATGTTGGTGTCCCCTATCCTCCACTTTCTCTGTGCACATGTGCTGTTTTATCCTATGTTGACCCTAACTGAGAATTCAACACTTCTAGTCTCCTTCAAATTAATCTACAAACCTATGGCAGTCCATTTGAGCTGCTGTAACAAAATACCACAGACTGGGTAGCTTACAAACAGCAGAAATGTATTTCTCACAGTCTGGAGGCTGAGAAGTTCAAGATCAAGGTGCCAGCCTGGCCATGTTTTGGTGAGGGCCCTCTTCCTGGTTCATAGCCAGCACTTACTTGCCGTGTCCTCACATGGTTAGAGGGGGCTAGGGAGTTCTGCAGGGTCTCTTTTATAAGACCATGATTCCCATTCATGAGGGCTTCACCCTCATGACCTAAGTAAGCACTTTCCAAAGGCCCCACCTCCTAAAACCGTCACATTAGGCATTAAAATTTCAACATATAAATTGAGGGGGGGGGCACAAAAATTCAGACCATCGCATTTCCCCAATATCGTATTAAGTTTTATAGTAAATTTTCCTGAAGGAAGTGGAATAAAGTGTTTACATTATACTCCTCAACTGACCAATTGGAGCACCCCTAACATGTATTTGTTTTCTCCTGTGACTCTTTTTGGCTTCCCTGTATTAAGAGCTTCATTCTCTGGCCCTTTCATTGCTCAGGACCCAAGCTTGTTAGCTAACTTTCCGTCTGCATTTCAGTTTTTCTTTCTCCTTCTTAGGAACAACAAAATTTCCTCTCTTCGACTTATGCGTAGGGCATTAACAACTGTTGCTTGCTGCAGTTCCCCACCCTTGGAACTTCCTCCTCTAATGGCTCCTCAAAGTATTTCTTTCTAACACAAACAGCGGCCTCTCCATGAAGTGTTTTGGTGAATAATCTCTTTTATCCCCTTCTTGTGGCATTAGTATGAGGACGCCCTTAGGAACATGAGAGGGGAAGCTGAGACAAAGTCAAATGTAATCGCAGCCTTTTGCAGAGTATCCGCGCTAATTCTGACCTGCCTAGAAGCATGTACATCTTCCTCTTAGCCCTACCAGACCTCCATGCATTCAGATACAAGAACACATGGTAATTGAGTGTCAATATTTATGTGGTAAAATCTTGATTAGAAAGAGCAAGGGACTCTAGAGCTGAACAGATCTGGGCTCAGATCTCAGCTCCATTACTTCCTGGTTGAGGAAATCTTTGGTAAATTGCAAGTTGCTTAACCTCTCTCAGCTTCTCCCTCACCACACACACACACACATACAC
The DNA here is from genome assembly GCF_000442215.2 of Lipotes vexillifer. Lineage (NCBI taxonomy): Eukaryota > Metazoa > Chordata > Mammalia > Artiodactyla > Lipotidae > Lipotes > Lipotes vexillifer. Next base: position 1,081,168 of record NW_006792683.1, read on the forward strand.
ACAGAATAAAAGTAAACACATCCTCATGTAAGGATGAAAATGAAATGTACAAAGCACCTAGAACAGTGTTTGGCACTAAGTAGGTGCTCAATAAGTGGAAATTGTTATTTTCACATCCTAAAGGAGGAAATAACTACCTTTCTCACTGGCAGTTTTTTAATCTTTTTCCATTACTAGCTGCTAGATATATCCAAGGTGATCATTAACTAACTTAAATTCTCAATCTTCATAGGTATAATGACCATAAGAACTCAATTCCCTCAACTTTATATAATAATTAAGTCTTGTTTTTAAAGATTTTGGCAGCTCCATTGTCAGGACAGTGGAGCCATTCTCATTCACCAGAAAAAATTATACGTGATTAATTCATACGTTGTGGTTTAATAAAATCTGTTATAAAATTAAAACCTAACAATGGAATTGGAATTGTTTTCATATAATACTATATCCTTTGACATTCATAACTGTCCCTTGAGGTAAGTAGAGTTCATGTGATTATCTCCAGCATAGGTGAGGAAATCAAGCCTCAGGCACACGAACAAAGGCCTTTGGAAGCTGAATCCTGGACTTTTCTCTACATTGTAAAAAATTTATTAAATGAAATAACGGATATAAAAAGCTTCATAAGTTATAACGCTTCTTGAAAATATAAGTAGATATTGCAATTGTTCTTATCGTGGAGGAGACAGTCTAATAAATCCTGCAACTTGAAACTTGCCAGTTCTAATTCAAACCAAAGCATTTAATTCCATTACCAAAAACTTCAAAAGGTTTAACTCTTCCCAAATACCTTCAGCTTGGTTCTCATTCTAAACTCAGGATCTACTTTTCTTCTAGGTCTGTGTAATGAGATGGGAGTTAGAAGTGACCCAGTCTTTAAGGCCTTCTGTGGAGGCCTGGGGAAGTGGGTCATCAGGACCAAGTCCCCAGTAGGAATCAGCTAAAAGCTTTGTAAACAGAAGCCATATTTAACCCATTAAACCTTAGGTTGTGAATACAGAATTGGATACTGGAGTTCTGTCTCTTCCCACAATGCCTTTTGTTCAGATTTGAATTTAAGGACCTTACAATCTGATGATACTTCTGCCCTGCTTCCCTACTTTCAAGCATGTGGCAAATCCATCTCCCTATGTTATTCAGTTCTTCCAGTGAGTTGTAAGGTTGACCCAATAGGTTCATCTCCAGGGTTATAGTCACCAGTAACTATTGAATATTAATGCATTTCTGAAAGCAGCTTGCAAGTCTATTTCACATTATTGTTCTAGTGAACTTTTGTCAGTCTACTGTTTTTCTAGAATTCCTGGAAAAGAGACAATGTCTATTTCCCCCTTAGCTAAAAGTGTACTCATTTCATTTATGGAAAGAATCTAGATTATTTCTAGGTGAGTTTAATCAGTTTTGTACTTCAGAAGAGAGAATATTTTACAATCTTGAGGGAATACATTTACATGTAGATTTTTAATAAAAATCTCCAGTATCTTTCCATCGATAGACATTCTGAACAATTCTACATATCTTTCCTATTGAAGGAAAATAGGAAAATTGAAGTGTCCAATTCAGCTTTAAAAAAATCTTATGAAGCTGACTTAAAGCCATAGAAGCTCAACATTGATGTGTGTCTGTCACCTTAGTCTTAGCTTCAAAATTTTAAGAGTTTGAAAAGCATTTATTTTTCTCTTCCATCATGTAGCAGAGGGTAGATGGTACAAGTTTTCCTGAATTACTGACAGAACTGACTAATCAGTTATCTTCTGACTAAACTTTCCTCGCTGTGCATGCTATTGCAATACCCAAGAGTGAGCCAGGTGCTGTCACTACCTGCTGTCTCTCTTCCCATGTCTGAGACATAGAGTGCAGGTGGAGGAGAAAAGGCCATTAGAGTAAAAGAGACCCGGGGGCCATCACACTGCTGCCTCTGTATATCCCTCATCCGTTGACAGACATTTAGAATCTACCTTTAAGGCTCAGTGCGAAAGAGATTTGCTAACTACTGCATCAAGAAGATTTTAACTAACAAATGTTAGGTAACATTTATGGGCTGAATTGTGTTCTCCCCCAACCCAAGCCCCGAATTCATGTATTGCAGTCCTAACCCCCAGCATCTCAGACTGTGACTGTATTTGGAGGGAGAGTCTTTAAAGAGGAAATTAAGTTGAAATGAGGTCGTTAAAAGTGGGCCCTGATCCAATTTGCCAAGTGTCCTTATAAAATGAGGAGATTAGAACATAGACACCCACGGATGGATGACCACATGAAGACATAGGGAGAAGGTGGCCATCTACTAGCAAATCAGAGAGGCCTCAGAGGAAACCAACCCTGCCGACTGATCTTGGAGTTCTAGTCTCCAGAATTGTGAGAAAATAAATGTCTGTTTTTTAAGCTACCCAGTCTGTGGTACCTTGTTATGGCAGCCCTAGGAAACTAATACAGTAAAACTAAACATGTACACACACACACACACACACACACACACACACACATACAAACACACACACACACACCCCACACACACACATCCACATACATTTAGATTACTTTAGAGTCCGTAAGCAGAGTTCCCAGAAATAGCAGGCCACTGCCACTGATTCTGTTGTTACTCCTGGCCCCTCTCCTACGAAAAGTTGAAAGGTGCTATTCTCTATAATCCATTGGCCAAAGGACTATGTACAAACATTAGTGTGATCTCTAGGTGACAAGCCCTTTGACCCTCCATCTTCAGTTCTGCATCCCTCCCTGATGATAAAAGAATGGACTTGGGAGTTATCTACCCCTATGATTACTGTGAGGGTTACATGAGTATGTGTGCAGGGGGCAGGGAGGTATATAACTGTTAAGGACACATAGTAAGCATCATATGTTTTTCCTATAGTTATTTTCATCATCATAGGCTTCTTGAAAGAATTTAATAAGGCAAAATATGTACACCATAGCCCTCTCAACATTACAGGTGTCCAATAAATGAAAGCTGGTATACTGCCTCGTTGTAGTTAAGAGTACAAGCTTTGGAATCAGGCAAAGGTAGATTAGAATTCTGGCTCTTTACCTTCCCTTCCCCCGAAGTCTGCTTCTCTCTCAGTCTTTCTATCTTAGTTAATGACAATTCCATGCTTCCTGTTCCTTAGGCTAAATATCTCGGTGTCATCCTTGGTTATTCTTTTTCTTACAGGCTTCACAATCTGCCATCAAACCCTGTTGATTTTACCTTCAAAATATACACAGAAACTAAACGCTTTCACACCCGCTCCCCTGCCAATACCACCATGATCCAAACCACTCTCAACTCTCACCTGGCACATTGTCAATAGCATCCTAAATAATTTTCTTATTTCTTCCCCTTCTCCCTTTCATTTTGTTCTGAACACAGCAGTCAGAATCCTTTTAAAACATGTCACTCCTCTGCTCAGAGCCCTTCAGTGGCTCTCCAAGATAAGAATCAAACCTTCAGTGATGTACTTGGCTCCCATCCCCCCACATTACCTATCTGACTGCATTTCCTACTCCTTTCCCATTGCTCACTCCACTTAGGCAACGCTGACCTTATTAGCTGCTTTTTGAAGAAAGAAGGCAGACTTCTGCCTCAGAGCCACTGCACTTGCTGTTTCTTCTGCCTGGAATTTTCTTCTCTTTTTCACCACCCTCAGGTTACAGTTTCCCTGGGAATCCTATTTAAATTTGCAAGCCTCACCTCTTTATCCTCATCTTTCCAGATTATTTTTTTCATAGATTTATCTTCTAAAACTCTCTATATTTTATTTTTTATTTTGTTAATTATTCCCCCACTCTAATGTAAGTTTCTTGAGAGAAGTGACTGATATTTCTTGTGTCAACGGCTGAATTGCCAGTGTTTTGACGTATTAGAAAAGATTAAGGGGTGGACAAGAGGAGAGTTGTAAGAAATTTAAGGAGCTTCAAAAATTCATCATGTGGGGTTTTTAAAAATTTATTTATTTTTATTTTTTGGCTGCCTTGGGTCTTCGTTGCTGTGCGCAGGCTTTCTCTAGTTGTGGCGAGCGGGGGCTGCACTTCGTTGCTGTGCACGGGATTCCCATTGCAGTGGCTTCTCTTCATTGTGGAGCATGGGCTCTAGAGCACAGGCTTGGTAGTAGTGGCGCACGGGCTTAGTTGCTCCATGGCATGTGGGATCCTTCCGGACCAGGGATCGAACCCGTGTCCCCTGCGTTGGCAGGAGGACTCTTAACCACTGCACCACCAGGGAAGTCCCCTACATGTGGGTTTTATTGTTTTCACACATTCTAACACATCAGTAGTTCCAATGGGCTTTTATGATTTATACTTGAATGTCAATATATAAGAGTTTCATGGATCAACAAGATATTTAGTTCTCTTTTTCCAAGGAACTTTCTTTTCTTTGTGTTGTCATTTATTTTATATATATATATATAAATAGACCACAAAATCTCTATATATTTCACCTCACATATATATATATATATAGTAATAATAATAATAGAATCCATTTACTGTACATTTAATATATTCAAGGAATACATTATTTTTTTAATATGTGAATTTCATTTTATTTATTTTCTTATACAGCAGGTTCTGATTAGTCATCAATTTTATACACATCAGTGTATACATGTCAATCCCAATCGCCCAATTCATCACACCACCAACCCCCGCTGCTTTCCCCCCCTTGGTGTCCATACATTTGTTCTCTACACCTGTGTCTCAACTTCTGCCCTGCAGACCGGTTTATCTGTAGCATTTTTCTAGGTTCCACATACATGCGTTAATATACGATATTTCTTTTTCTCTTTCTGACTTACTTCACTCGGTATGACATTCTCTAGATCCATCCATGTCTCAACAAATGACCCAATTTCATTCCTTTTTATGGCTGAGTAATATTCCATTGTGTATATGTACCACATCTTCTTTATCCATTCATCTGTCGATGGGCATTTAGGTTGCTTCCATGACCTGGCTATTGTAAATAGGGCTGCAGTGAACATTGGGGTGCATGTGTCTTTATGAATTATGGTTTTCTCTGGGTATATGCCCAGTAGTGGGATTGCTGGATCATATGGTAATTCTATTTTTAGTTTTTTAAGGAACCTCCATACTGTTCTCCATAGAGGCTGTATCAATTTACATTCCCACCAACACTGCAAGAAGGTTCCCTTTTATCCACACCCTCTCCAGCAGTTGTTTTTTGTAGATTTTCTAATGATGCCCATTCTAACTGGTGTGAGGTGATACCTCATTGTAGTTTTGATTTGCATTCATCTAATAATTAGTGACGTTGAGCAGCTTTTCATGTGCTTCTTGGCCATCTGCTTGTCTTCTTTGGAGAAATGTCTATTTAGATCTTCTGCCCATTTGTGGATTGGGTTGTTTGTTTTTTTAATATTGAGCTTCACGAGCTGTTTATATATTTTGGAGATTAATCCTTTGTCCGTTGATTCGTTTGTAAATATTTTCTCCCATTCTGAGGGTTGTCTTTTCGTCATGTTTATGGTTTCCTTTGCTGTGCAAAAGCTTTTACGTTTCTTTAGGTTCCATTTGTTTATTTCTGTTTTTATTTCCATTACTCTAGGAGGTGGATCAAAAAAGATCTTGCTGTGATATATGTCAAAGAGTGTTTTTCCTATGTTTTCCTCTAACAGTTTTATACTGTTGGGTCTTACATTTAGGTCTCTAATCCATTTTGAGTTTATTTTTGTGTATGGTGTTAGGGTGTGTTCTAATTTCATCCTTTTACATGTAGCTGTCCAGTTTTCCCAGCACCACTTATTAAAGAGACTGTCTTTTCTCCATTGTATATCCTTGCCTCCTTTGTCATAGATTAGTTGACCATAGGTGCGTGGGTTTATCTCTGGGCTTTCTGTCTTGTTCCATTGATCTTTGTCTCTGTTTTTGTGCCAGTAACATATTGTCTTGATTACTGTAGCTTTGTAGTATAGTCTGAAGTCAGGGAGTCTTATTCCTCCAGCTCTGTTTTCTTCTCTCAAGACAGCTTTGGCTATTCGGGGTCTTTTTTGTCTCTGTACGAATTTTAAGATTTTTTGTTCTGGTTCCATAAAAAATGCTATTGGAAATTTGATAGGGATTGCATTGAATCTGTAGATTGTTTTGGTTAATATAGTCATTTTCACAGTATTGATTCTTCCAATCCAAGAACATGTTATATCTCTCCATCTGTTGGTACCATCTTTAATTACTTTCATCAGTGTCTTATAGTTTTCTGCATACAGGTCTTTTGTCTCCCTAGGTAAGTTTATTCCTAGGTATTTTATTCTTTTTGCTGCATGGGAAATGGGAGTGTTTCCTTAATTTCTCTTTCAGATTTTTCATCATTAGTGTATAGGAATGCAAGTGATCTCTGTGCATGAATTTTGTATCCTGCAACTTTACCAAATTCATTGATTAGATCTAGTAGTTTTCTGCTGACATCTTTAGGATTCTCTATGTATAGTATCATGTCATCTGCAAACAGTGACAGTTTTACTTCTTCTTTTCTGATTTGTATTCCTTTTATTTCTTTTTCTTCTCTGATGGCTGTCACTAAAACTTCCAAAACTATGTTGAATAATAGTGGTGAGAGTGGACATCCTTGTCTTTTTCCTGATCTTAGAGGAAATGCTTTCAGTTTTTCACCATTGAGAATGATGTTTGCTGTGGGTTTGTCATATATGGCCTTTATTGTGTTGGGTTAGGTTCCCTCTATGCCCACTTTCTGGAGAATTTTTATCATAAATGGGTATTGAATTTTGTCAAAAGCTTTTTCTGCCTCTATTGAGATGATCATATGGTTTTTATTCTTCATTTTGTTAATATGGTGTATCACATTGATTGATTTGCATATATTGAAGAATCCTTGCATCCCTGGGATAAATCCCACTTGTTCATGGTGTATGATCCTTTTAATGTGTTGTTGGATTCTGTTTGCAAGTATTTTGTTGATTTCTGCATCTATATTCATCAGTGTTATTGGTCTGTAATTTTCTTTTTTTGTAGTATCCTTGTCTGGTTTTGGTATCAGGGTGATGGTGGCTTCATAGAATGAGTTTGGGAATGTTCCTTCCTCTGCAATTTTTTGGAAGGGTTTGAGAAGGATGGGTGTTAGCTCTTCTCTAAATGTTTGATAGAGGTCACCTGTCAAGTCATCTGGTCCTGGACATTTGTTTCTTGGAAGATTTTTAATCACAGTTTCAATTTCATTACTTGTGACTGGTCTGTTCATATTTTCTATTTCTTCTGGTTCAGTCTTAGAAGGTTATACCTCTCTAAGAATTTGCCCATTTCTTCCAGGTTGTCCGTTTTATTGGCATAGAGTTGCTTGTAGTAGTCTCCTAGGATGCTTTCTATTTCTGCAGTGTCTGTTGTAACTTCTCCTTTTTCATTTCTAATTTTATTGATTTGAGTCCTCTCCCTCTTTTTCTTGATGAGTCCGGCTAATGGTTTATCAGGTTTTTTTATCTTCTCAAAGAATCAGCTTTTAGTTTTATTGATCTTTGCTATTGTTTTCTTTGTTTCTATTTCATTTATTTCTGCTCTGATCTTTATGATATCTTTCCTTCTGCTAACATTGGGTTTTGTTTTTTCTTCTTTCTCTAGTTCCTTTAGGTATAGGGTTAGATTGTTTATTTCAGACTCTTCTTGTTTCTTGAGGTAGACTTGTATAGCTCTAAACTTCCCTCTTAGAACTGCTTTTGCTACATCCTATAGGTTTTGGATCATCGTGTTTTCATTGTCATTTGTCTCTAGGTTTTTTTTTATTTCCTCTTTGATTTCTTCAGTTATCTCTTGGTTATTCAGTCACATATAGTTTAGCCTGTAGCCTCCATGTGTTTGTGTTTTTTATGTTTTTTCCCCTGTAATTGATTTCTAATCTCATAGCATTTTGGTCAGAAAAGATGCTTGGTAAGATTTCAATTTTCTTAAATTTCCTGAGGCTTGATTTGTGACCCAAGATATGATCTATCCTGGAGAATGTTCCATATGCACTTAAGAAGCAAGTGTGATCTGCTGTTTTTGGATGGAATGTCCTATAAATATCAATTAAATCCACCTGGTCTATTGTGTCATTTAAATCTTGTTTCCTTATTTATTTTCAGTTTGGACGATCTGTCCATTGGTGTAAGTGAGATGTTAAAGTCCCCACTATTATTGTGTTACTGTCGTTTTCCTCTTTTATAGCTGTTAGCAGTTGCCTTATGTACTGAGGTGCTCCTATGTTGGGTGCATAAATATTTATAGTTGTTATATCTTCTTCTTGGATTGATCCCTTGATCATTTTGTAGTGTCCTTCCTTGTCTCTTGTAACATTCTTTATTTTAAAGTCAAATTTATCTGATACGAGTATTGCTACTCCAGCTTTCTTTTGATTTCCATTTGCATGGAATATCTTTTTCCATCCCCTCACTTTCAGTCTGTGTGTGTCCCTAGGTCTGAAGTGGGTCTCTCCTAGACAGCATATATATGTGTCTTGTTTTTGTATCCATTCAGCAAGCCTGTGTCTTTTGGTTAGAGCATTTAATCCATTCACGTTTAAGGTAGTTATTGATATGTATGTTCCTATGAGCATTTTCTTAATTGTTTTCAGTTTGTTTTTGTAGGTTCTTTTCTTCTCTTGTGTTTCGCATTAGAGAAGTTCCTTTAGCATTTGTTGTAGAGCTGGTTTGGCGGTGCTGAATTCTCTTAGTTTTTGCTTGTCTGTAAAGCTTTTGATTTCTCCATCGAAATGAATGAGATCCTTGCCGGGTAGAGTAATCTTGGTTGTAGTTTCTTCCCTTTCATCACTTTAAGTATATTATGCCACTCCCTTCTGGCTTGTAAAGTTTCTGCTGAGAAATCAGCTGTTAAGCTTATGGGGGTTCCCTTGTATTTTATTTGTCATTTTTCCCTTGCTGCTTTTAATAATTTTTCTTTGTCTTTAAGTTTTGCCAATTTGATTACTATGTGTCTCAGCGTGTTTCTCCTGGGGTTTTCCTGTATGGGACTTCCTGCACTTCCTGGACTTGGGTGGCTATTTCCTTTCCCATGTTAGGGAAGTTTTTGACTATAATCTCTTCAAATATTTTCTCTGGTCCTCTCTCTCTCTCTTCTCCTTCTGGGACCCCTATAATGCGAATGTTGTTGCATTTAATGTTGTCCCAGAGGTTTCTTGGGCTGTCTTCATTTCTTTTCATTCTTTTTTCTTTATTCTGTTCCACAGCAGTGAATTCCAGCATTCTGTCTTCCAGGTCACTTATCCGTTCTTCTGCCTCAGTTATTCTGCTATTGTTTCCTTCTAGTGTATTTTTCATTTCAGTTATTGTATTGTTCATCTCTGTTTGTTTGTTCTTTAATTCTTCTAGGTCTTTGTTAAACATTTCTTGCATCTTCTCGATCCTTGCCTCCATTCTTTTTCTGAGGTCCTGGATCATCTTCACTATCATTTTTCGAAATTCTTTTTCTGGAAGTTGCCTATCTCCATTTAGTTGTTTTTCTGGGGTTTTATCTTGTTCCTTCATCTGGTACATTGCCCTCTGCCTTTTCATCTTGTCTATCTTTCTGTGAATGTGGTTTTTGTTCCACAGGCTGCTGGATTGTAGTGCTTCTGCTTTCTGCCTTCTGCTAGTGTTGGGGTGTCTCCTGCAGACGTGGGGGGTGGCTGTGGCTCACTGTGGGCACAAGGACACAGGTAGCAGAAATTCTGGGAAATACTCCTTGGTGTGAGCCCTCCCAGAGTCCAAGGAATACATTATTTTATTTGATAATTGCAAAAATGCTTAATGTGTTTCCTATTTCAGAAACAAGTGGCAGATATGGGTTCAATATATGAATTTAGAATCCATATCTAGCAGTAACTGCAAAACCTGGTTCTTATCATTACTCTGATGTACCATCCAGTTATTAGTATAATTATTGCCTTGGGAAATGTATAACATGTTCATCATTATTTGAAATTACATTCCTAGGAAGTAATAATTTTATAGTAAGAGTTTAATAGGAAGCTTTACATTTATGTTTGGAAACGGTTTCTTGTCTAACTTGAATATAGGCCAATAGACAAGGGCCAGTTGTGGGTTTGGTTTAAGAGTACTTCCCCTAAATGTTCCTCCTTCCCCCAAAATGTTCAAAACTGATTGTAAAGTAATTTAGTAAGATATAAGATTTCCTAGGCTTTGTGTAATGAAGAATATGGCTGGCCTTTGTCCCTGGTTCCTGGGAGGTGACTTCTAAACCCTTGAGATTTCCTGAGTAATAGGAGTTTCTTTGTTAATAATAATGGTTTCAAAGATAGTTTATGTTAGCAAGATGCTTCAGGATGGGGGCCAGTCATGCCAGAAAAACCATTCATGTGGTTGGAGGGTTGGGGCTTTGAGCCACATGATACCAGCCCAATCTCCAGGCAAGGGAGGGCTGTTGAAGATTGAATTCAACCTTGGGGTTAATGATCCAATCAATCATGCCTACATAATGGAACCCCATTAAAAACTCTGGACACTGAAGCTCAGGTGAACTTCCTTGGTTGGTAATACATTGTCTGTCATACATCCATGTGCCAGGAGGGTAATGTGTCCCAATCCCACGGGCAGAGGACAATGTAGTTAGCTTCATGTTTGGGATCCTCCCAGACCTCACCCAGGGCAACTTTCTCTTTGACTGATTCTGACATACATCCCTTTGCTATAATAAAACTATAATCCTTACTATAGCACTTTTCTGAGTTCCATGAGTCATTTTATTGAATTACTGAAACTGAGGGGGTAGTGGAAACACCCAAATCTTTCGCCAACCAGAGGGTATCCTGGGGACTCCTGAGCTTGTGGCTGATGTCTGAAGGGAGGGCAGTCTTGCAGAGGACTCTGCCCTTAACCTGTGAAGTTTGGCTCAACTCTTGGTAGTTGGTGTCAGAAGTCATTGCAGCTTGCATTCTTACCTCTATCCAAATATTGAAACCTCTTTTAGTAGAAACAATTCCTGAATAAATATTGATGCTTTTTAATGCAAGAAAGCACTTTTCCTTTGTTACAAGGAGATAGTACTTTAACAGTGACAGATTCGTTCACATGATTCATTTTGCGAGATAACTGGATTGTCACAGTCCCCTTGAGAAGACACAAAATGAGAGTGATCCAGCTATATCTCACATATCTAAGGACTTTACTTTGAATCTTCAAATGAATATAAAATTAGAAGTCTGATTAGAGGAAATTGAAACTCATGATCATTTCCATTGGAAGATGAAAAAATAGATTGCCACATTTCCATAGAGAAGGTACAAAATGTATAAGATCTCTGTGTGTCTCTAAGATAGATTTGAATTTAGTTTCTGAATAAATTTAAAATTTAAAGACAATAACATGAAGCAACCACTTATGGCCATTCCTAAACAATGGTAAAAATAAACCCGAACACACAATTCTCTTAATCTGGAAGATGTTCTTGCATATTTTATTAAGTGGATCCAAGAGATTTAAAGAATTATATGCCTTATTAATGCTTTATTTGAGACTAGTTACAACTACAACCAGAAAAAAATAATCCCATTTATTCTTCACTTAATCACATCAGTGAATCATTCTTTAAAAGAAAGAGGAATATTTGAAACTTCTATCTTGCTGCTGTTTGCATGGTAATGTCATGATTTTTAAACGTTACCATTTTATCTACATGACTTCATTGGACAAATCAAAGGGTATATAGACTTTTTATTATTTTTGGAAGTAGCTCTAGATCATAGGTTCCAGGTGATGGAGCCATGGCATAGGTAACCCTAATGAATGCTTGAGGTGTCTCAGTTCTGGATGGGATTGTGTTGGAAGAGGCTTAGTTCAGCAACCAAAGGTAATTTTAAAAGCATTTTATTTCTCACTGGAAATTAAGAAAGATCCAATTTAAAACCTACACTAGCACTTTTAAACCCCTCTCCCCCCATTTCTCAGTCTTCTTGTACACAAGAGGAGCCTCAGAGCTTTTTACCGGTGAGAACACCAAAAGGTCTACAACACCAAGCTTCTGAAAGCCATCTTTCCCTCTCCTCCAGCCCTGTAACCCTCTTCTTGATCTCTTAATAATGAAGACCAGTCTGACCTCCTACCCTACCTTCTTCATGAAAACCCTTTCACTTTAAGAAAGGAGATAAGCAAAAACACTGGGAAATGAGATTTGAGTTTTCAGGATGCTCTTTTTCAGATTATTGTAGTAGGAGTAGACCCGGCTCAATCACAGTGATGGTTTTTTCCTCTACATTTTATCTTTGTTGGAGGACAGAGGAAGATCATCCCATCTGTTCTCATGTACCCATTCACTCTGCAAAGTCTACATGAAGACATCTAATATTCTAAATTACATTATACACAAGAGTAATACTCAATTGAGCCAACAGATTGCTAATCTAATGATAAGAGCACTGCTTGAAAGAACTATATATTTAAGAAGGTTTTTATGATATACTCAACTCATACATTGTCACCATCACTGACTAGCATCCAGCTCAAGGAAGACCACTTTATTAGGCATGCCACTGACATTATTTCTTCATAAGTGTTGAAATAAGCACCTAGATGGCCAGCTGAGTAGCTTGCCTGCTGCTTGTTTTTGTTTAGTTATTTTATGGGATGAAGCTATCAAATGAGAACATTTTGACAGGAAAATGTCCCTCAGTATGAAAGTAAATGCCTCAGGTTTGCCTTTTATATATATATATATATATATATATATATATATATATATATATATATACACACACATATATATGTCACAGCAGATTTTTACAGCAGGGGATATGGGTGGCACATTTCAAAATATTTTCCCATTGTCATTACTCCTTTAATTAGATGCAATTGAATTCAACAACTGGAATGCTGGCTGGTTGACTCAATGATCATTGTTTGTTGCTTTTTTATCCCACCCAAGTAAACCATCTCCTCACCCACTATCAGTACATTCTGTATTTTCCTCCCAGGAGGTAGAAAATTTTGTTCTTTTGTATTTCTGCTTGTTCTCCATTGAATTATTGTTTTAACAAAACTTAACTAGATTTCAACTCTATGAAGATTTTAGTTAGAAGGTTTCTGTTTTATCTTCACTAACATTAACCTTTTTGGTAATTAGTATATGGTTCATTACAAAAAAGACAGGCTTTGTTTGATTGCTGCACACTTTTTATTGTTTTTTTTGTTTGTTTTTATATTCAGTACACTTAAAAGGAACTTTATTATCCTGGTGTTCTCAGTTACCTGGTGAATTTGCATGCAGTTTGTTTACTAACGATTGCTGGTATCTTCTGTAAATGCAGTCATTAGAATGTATTCTCTGCTACTTAATTGGGTAGAAATCATATTTCTGGTTATTTTACAGTCTAAAGATTACATTTTAATGTAACTTGCAATGTTGTTTTTCTGTTTTCTCCTTTTTTAGTGGGTGAAATTACTAGATATAAGCTGTTCTACCATGAGGAAAAAGCTGTTCTTAAACTCTGAGACAGCTGGTAAATGAACTTGTGAAATTTCAGGGGAATCAAAAATATCATTGTCATACAATAGGGCTGAGTAACAGAAAAATTCTTAAGGTTAGGTTATGGGACTGGGTTGCCAAAATACAGAAAAGATCCATTTATCTGATATTCACAAAACTAGTGCAGAACTTTTGATGCTGTACTGTATATAGATAATTGGTGTTTGAAAGAATAACCTTAAAGCAATTCAGATATTTCAGGAAATAGAAAATAAAGACTCAGTTATATTTCATGAGACTTTTAAGGATTCGATTTTATTATGCTCAGTTATTTAAATTATACATTGTGTTTACATATACAATATATTTTATCAATATATATATTAATTATTGAATAATGAGAAGATTGCATCTCTCAGTCACTTGTGACAAATTAGTTTGCTATGATGAATGTCTGTAATCTAGAGGAGTCTGAAATCAATCTGTGTTCTACTGAATTTTACTCTATAGCAGATGATACCTCCTGTGAGTTCCAGTTTGTTATACACTCACACTATGATAACTATAACAATTAATCACTACTATTACTATGTATTTTAAATTCTGATGAATATGAACTGAACTCATTAAAATAGTAGAGGACTCTCTGACTTTGCATTAATTGGTTCTTAAAATAGAAATTTGCCGTAGTTATGATACATATCCATATGCATTGTTTTCTCTACTCTTATTATGTTATCTATCTCTGGTCCTTTCTGATGGCTAGCTGGTGTTGTAAGTATTGACTTAATTATTTCATACTATGCAATCATAAGCTGCTGAAATCAGCAAGCTATATAGGAGAGACAAGCATCTTCAGACTTCTCTGACTGCTGTTTTCAGCATGTTTGCAAGTTTCTTCTTTTGCCTACCTACCACCCTGGTGTAACAAGATAGGATTCCAAGCTTATGTATATTTATGTGTGTGTATATTTATGTATGTGTACCTTTGAGTATTTTTCTGGGGGGATCCTCAGTATTTTAAAAAATATTTTTTCTGTTGTGTAACTAGTCTTAAAACACAAGCACATTTTCAGAAATCTAATGAATAAATGATAAATAGTGTATCACTCAGTAAAAAGTGTCTTCCTTTTAACTGGAAGAACTGACATGTTGAACAGATGCAGCCAGCAAAGAAATTAATTATTCATTTAACAGTTTTACCCTGAGTGGCAAATAAGCATTTTGTGCTGATGCAATTAGATAAACACAAAAAAAGAAAGATTACCTATTCTGTTACACTTCTCTCAAAATTTTAGGAGGTTTAGCTGTATTTGACAAAACTGAACTTGATTGATATTAAAAAAAAATAACACACCTGCCTTTACCAGAAAAGAGTAATATCATCCAGTTTTGTTTATGATGAAAACCATGAAGACTAAAAGTAATCGGATTGTTGTGTGATGGCCCTAATGAACAGGAGCTTGATAAATGCGTGTTGAGTGAATGAGCATGCCTGCAGCCACTAGGCTGGTTCGGTCTTTAATAGCATCCGAAAGGGACCAAACTCACTTGCCCCAGACTTCATTATGTCCGTCTCTGAGGAGGGGAGTCTTTACTGTGGCTAATTTAATTAGTATATCATATTACGCTCTTGTAATTTTAGGATCTATACTGATTTGGCCAGGGAGTGAAATAAGTCCATCTTAGCTTGAGCCATGAGAAAAAGAATTTTCTAAGTCAATTTATAGTGTACCTCATCCTTTAAAGGGAGCTCAGGAATTCTGCCTTCCTGCATCCTCTCACTCCAGCCCTTTTGCTACCCCTAAGAGGAGTCCAAGACCATGATTGTGCTTCATTAAGTGTGTATAGTTTCCCAAGAGGTTGAGGATGGCTCCTATTCACTCAGCCCAACCTTAGATACAAACTCCACTCGAACGGGGAGGTGTCACCGGATAAGTGAACAAGTCTGCTTTGGTTAGAAGCTAGCACAGGCTTACTTGGTATAGTACAAAGACTGTCTTCATGGTCCAGTCTAAATTATATTGGGTTTGAGAGCCCAAATTCTAGATGTAAACTAGATGTTATTTTAATTTGGAGGCTTTACGGGAAGGCAGGATTATTAGACTAAGTCAGGATTTCAGTATTCTTGGGCCCCTTGGTCAAATAGCATTCTAATTTCACCTTAAATTCACCATCATTCTCTATAATAACATACCCAGGGAGACATTTAACTACTTGAAAAATACTGTTTTAAACACAAAATAGCACCTATTTCTACATGGTATCTGATAATAATAGCTAATATTCATGTAGTACTTACTACATGTCAAGCATCATAATAAGTGTTTTGTATGGAATACCTTATTTAACACCTAGAACACCATGTAAAGTAAACATTATTATCCCTATTTTATACGTAAGCCAGAAATCTTGGGCTACCCTTGAATACTCACTTTTCCTCATCCTACATCCAGTTCATCCCTATGTCCTTTTATGTCCAATAGATTTCTTGGCTTCAGTCTCTTTTGCTTCACCTTTGTTAGACCATCATGATCTATCATGATCATCATGATCTGTGAGCCTATACTCACGTTATTGGAATAGGCTTCTCACTGGGTCTCCTAAATTTAATGCTTTCTCTTCTCTGGTCCATTCTGTACTGCAGCAAAAATGGTCTTACAGTGTAAATGAAATCATGTGAATACTTTGCTTAAATTCCTCCTGTGGCTTCCCATAATAATGAAGTAAAATCGCATTCTGTACCAGAGGCTACAGTTCTTGCATCCTTTATCTCCTGTTCATGTCTCCACTTCTACTCTGTTCCCATCTCATCGTCTTATTGTCACACTGGTCATCTTCCAGTTCTCTGAATAGGCCAAGCACATTTCCACTTCCTGATCTCAGCATAACATCTCCCGTCTGAATGGAATGTGCTCCCCCTTGTCATGTGTCTAATTTCCTTTATCCTTTCAAGTCTCAGTCTTAAACATTACCCCCCCCCAACAGAAACCTGCTCTGACAAAACTACCTAGAGTAAGTTTCCCCATTTTCACTTTTGATCTTAGTCCCTTCTTAATTCTTTTCATAACGTAAATTACCATGTCATTTTATTCATGTGCTTACTTGTCTTTTGCGGGGAGTGGACTGTGTCTTCCCTTAGAATATGTATTTCGAAAGAGCAGGTACTATCACTGTCTTCTCCATTATTGTGCTTTCAGCAAAACCTAGCAGAGAATAAATGGTGTTAGCTAAATAATGTTTGAATGAATGAAAGTGCGTTGCTCCCAGAACTTGAAATTTTTATGGATGTGATACTTAAAACAGGAATTTGTGAGGATGAACATTAAGTTATTGAATTTACTTTTTAACAAATAGTAACATAACATTAAAAACTTTATGTGCATATATATGTTTATATCTATATATGCATATATATAGATATATATATATAGCTATATTCTTTTTATTAATGAGAGTTATGTTCTATAAACTTGCTAGGAACAGTGAATTAGCAAATGCTGAACCATTACTCTCAGGGAAATTACAAGGTTAGGTTCCTGAGAGGCTTCTGTTCAAAACAGTTTCATCAGTTAGCCATACATAACCTTGTTTTAGTGTGTTTCTGTTTAAGAACACCTCATTTAATATATATTATTGCTTTATTAACATTGAACTCATGGCATCACTGCTGTAACTTTTGCCTGAACAAAGCTTATCTAACACATGTATTTTCTCCATAAGGCACATAACAGCTTTCTTGTGCTTAGGAACCCTAGACATCACTTCAACACTATACTTGGGGACAAGTTTAAACAGCAAAATAATTAATAAAAAACATAAAAATGCAAAGAATGTTGCACTAAATGGACTGTGAAAAGGGCATGTTTACAGTATGAAAGCTGAAACAGGAAGTCAGAGCATCACCTTGTTTGGCCTCAGTGAGTGATTGGGTGATTCAGATTTCTCTTTGCTCTATGCATGTCAGTGCATTTCAGCAAGCAGGCAAATTCATAAATATGGAGTCCATGAATAATGAGGATAGACTGTGTGGTGGGGGAGGGGAGCTACTCTAAGGATTATTCTTTATTTTTATTTTATTTATCTTTTTATACAGCAGGTTCTTATTAGTCATCCATTTTATACACATCAGTGTATACATGTCAATCCCAATCGCTCAGTCATCACACCACCACCCCCACTGCCTCCACTGTGCCCCCTGGGTGTCCATACGTTTGTTTTCTACATCTGTGTCTCAATTTCTGCCCTGAAAACTGGTTCATCTGTACCATTTTTCTAGGTTCCACAAACATGCGTCAATATATGATATTTGTTTTTCTCTTTCTGACTTACTTCACTCTGTATGACATTCTCTAGATCCATCCACGTCTCAACTAATGACCCAATTTCATTCCTTTTTATGGCTGAGTAATATTCCATTGTATATATATACCACATATTCTTTATCCATTCGTCTGTCGATGGGCATTTAGGTTGCTCCTATGACCTGGCTATTGTAAATAGTGCTGCAATGAACATTGGGGTGCATGTGCTTTTTGAATTATGGTTTTCTCTGGATATATGCACAGTAGTGGGAATGCTGGGTCATATGGTAATTCTATTTTTAGTTTTTTAAGGAACCTCCATACTGTTCTCCATAGTGGCTGTATCAATTTACATTCCCACCAACAGTACAAGAGGGTTCCCTTTTCTCCACATCTTCTCCAGCATTTGTTGTTTGTAGATTTTCTGATGATGCCAATTCTAACTGGTGTGAGGTGATACCTCATTGTAGTTTTGATTTGCATTTCTCTAACAATTAGTGATGTTGAGCAGCTTTTCACATGCTTCTTGGCCATCTGCGTGTCTTCTTTGGAGAAATGTCTCTTAAGGTCTTCTGTCCATTTTTGGATTGGGTTGTTTGTTTTTTTTAATATTGAGCTGCATGAGCTGTTTATATATTTTAGAGATTAATCCTTTGTCCGTTGATTCATTTACAACTATTTTCTCCCATTCTGAGGGTTGTCTTTTCGTCTTGTTTATGGTTTCCTTTGCTGTGTGCAAAAGCTTCGAAATTTCACTAGGTCCCATTTGTTTATTTTTGTTTTTATTTCCATTACTCTAGGAGGTGGATCAAAAAAGATCTTGCTGTGATTTATGTCAAAGAGTGTTCTTCCTATGTTTTCCTCTAAGAGTTTTATACTGTCGGGTCTTACATTTAGGTCTCTAATCCATTTTGAGTTTATTTTTGTGTATGGTGTTAGGGAATGTTCTAATTTCATTCTTTTAGATGTAGCTTTCCAGTTTTCCCAGCACCACTTATTAAAGAGACTGTCTTTTCTCCATTGTATATCCTTGCCTCCTTTGTCATTGATTAGTTGACCATAGGTGCATGGGTTTATCTTTGGGCTTTCTATCTTGTTCCATTGATCTACATTTCTGTTTTTGTGCCACTACCATATTGTCTTGATTACTGTAGCTTTGTAGTATAGTCTGAAGTCAGGGAGTCTGATTCCTCCAGCTCTGTTTTTCTCCTTCAAGACTGCTTTGGCTATTCAGGGTCTTTTGTGTCTCCATACAGATTTGAAGATTTTTTGTTCTAGTTCTGTAAAAAAAATGCCATTGGTAATTTGATAGGGATTGCACTGAATCCGTATATTGCTTTGGGTAGTATAGTCATTTTCACAATGTTGATTCTTCCAATTGAAGAACATGGTATATCTCTCCATCTATTGGTATCGAATTTCTTTTATCAGTGTCTTATAGTTTTCTGGTCTTTTGTCTCCTTAGGTAGGTTTATTCCTAGGTATTTTATTCTTTTTGTTACAATGGTAAATGGGAGTGTTTCCTTAATTTCTCTTTCAGATTTTTCATCATTAGTGTATAGGAATGCAAGTGATTTCTGTGCATGAATTTTGTATCCTGCAACTTTACCAAATTCATTGATTAGCTCTAGTAGTTTTCTGGTGGCATCTTTAGGATTCTCTATGTATAGTATCATGTCATCTGCAAACAGTGACAGTTTTACTTCTTCTTTTCCAATTTGTATGCCTTTTATTTCTTTTTCTTCTCTGATTGCTGTGGCTAGGACTTTCAAAACTATGTTGAATAACAGTGATGAGAGTGGACATCCTTGTCTTGTTCCAGATCTCAGAGGAAATGCTTTCAGTTTTTTACACTTGAGAATGGTGTTTGCTGTGGGTTTGTCATATATGGCCTTTATTATGTTGGGTTAGGTTCCCTCTATGCCCACTTTCTGGAGAGTTTTTATCATAAATGGATGTTGAATTTTGTCAGAAGCTTTTTCTGCATCTATTGAGATGATCATATGTTTTTTATTCTTCTGTTTGTTAACATGGTGTATCACATTGATTGATTTGCATATATTGAAGACTCCTTGCATCCCTGGGAAAAATCCCACTTGATCATGGTGTATGATCCTTTTAATGTGTTGTTGGATTCAGTTTGCTAGTATTTTGTTGAGAATTTTTTTTTTTTTGCGGTACACGGACTGGACCTCTCACTGTTGTGGCCTCTCCCATTGCGGAGCACAGGCTCTGGACGTGCAGGCTTAGCAGCCATGGCTCACGGGCCCAGCCGCTCCGCGGCATGTGGGATCTTCCCAGACCAGAGCACGAACCCATGTCCCCTACATCGGCAGGCGGACTCTCAACCACTGCGACACCAGGGAAGCCCTTGTTGAGGATTTTTGCATCTATATTCATCAGTGGTATTCGTATATAATTTTCTTTTTTTGTAGTATCTTTGTCTGGTTTTGGTATCAGGGTGATGGTGGCCTCATAGAATGAGTTTGGGGGTGTTCCTTCCTCTGCAATTTTTTGGAAGAGTTTGAGAAGGATGGGTGTTAGCTCTTCTCTAAATGTTTGATAGAATTCATCTGTGAAGCCACCTGGTCCTGGACTTCTGTTTGTTGGAAGACTTTTAATCACAGTTTCAATTTCATTACTTGTGATTGGTCTGTTCATATTTTCTATTTATTCCTGGTTCAGTCTTGGAAGGTTATACCTTTCTAAGAATTTGTCCATTTCTTCCAGGTTGTCCATTTTATCGGCATAGAGTTGCTTGTAGTAGTCTCTTAGGATGCTTTGTATTTCTGCGGTGTCTGTTATATCTTCTCCTTTTTCATTTCTAAATTTATTGATTTGAGTCCTCTCCCTCTTTTTCTTGATGAGTCTGGCTAATGGTTTATCAGTTTTGTTTATCTTCTCAAAAAAACAGCTTTTAGTTTTATTGATTTTTGCTATTGTTTTCTTTGTTGTATTTCATTTAATTCTGCTCTGATCTTTATGATTTCTTTCTTTCTGCTAACTTTGGGTTTTGTTTTTTCTTCTTTCTCTAGTTCCTTTAGGTGTAAGGTTAGATTGTTTATTTGAGATAGTTCTTGTTTCTTGAGATAAGCTTGTATAGCTATAAACATCCCTGTTAGAACTGCTTTTGCTGCATCCCATAGGTTTTGGATCATTGTGTTTTCATTGTCATTTGTCTCTAGGTATTTTCTGACTTCCTCTTTGATTTCTTCAGTGAAGTCTTGGTTATTTAGTAATGTATTGTTTAGCCTCCATGTGTTTGTTTATGTTTTTTTCCCTGTAATTGATTTCTAATCTCATAGCATTGTGGTCAGAAAAGATGATTGATATGATTTCAGTTTTCTTAAAATTCTTGAGGCTTGATTTGTGACCCAAGATGTGATATATCCTGGAGAATGTTCCATGTGCGCTTGAGGAGAAAGTGTAATCTGCAGTTTTGGGATGAAATAAGCTATAAATATCAGTTAAATCTATCTGGTCTATTGTGTCATTTACAGCTTGTGTTTCTTTATTAACTTTCTGTCTGGATGATCTGTCCATTGGTGTAAGTGAGGTGTTAAAGTCCCCTACTATTATTGTGTTAATGTTGATTTCCTCTTTTATAGCTGTTAGCATTTGCCTTATGTATTGAGGTGCTCCTGTGTTGGGTACATATGTATTTATAATTGTTATATCATCTTCTTGGATTGATCCCTTGATCATTATGTAGTGTCCTTCCTTGTCTCTGGTAACATTCTTTATTTTAAAGTCTATTTTATCTGATATGAGTAATGCTACTCCAGCTTTCTTTTGATTTCCATTAGCATGGAATATCTTTTTCCATCCCCCTCACTTTCCGTCTGTATGTGTCCCTAGGTCTGACCCCCTCACTTTCAGTCTGTATATGTCCCTAGGTCTGAAGTGGATCTCTTATAGACAGCATATATATGTGTCTTGTTTTTGTATCCACTCAGCAAGCCTGTGCCTTTTGGTTGGACCATTTAATCCATTTACGTTTAAGGTAATATTGATATGTATGTTCCTATTACCATTTTCTTAATTGTTTTCAGTTTGTTTTTGTAGGTCCTTTTCTTCTCTTGTGTTTCCCACTTAGAGAAGTTCCTTTAGCTTTTGTTGTAGAGCTGGTTTGCTGGTGATGAATTCTCTTAGCTTTTGCTTGTCTGTAACGTTTTTGATTTCTCCATCGAATCTGAATGAGATCCTTGCCGGGTGGAGTAATCTTGGTTGTAGGTTTTTCCCTTTCATCACTTTAAGTATATCATGCCACTCTCTTCTGTCTTGTAGAGTTTCTGCTGAGAAATCAGCTGTTAACCTTATGGGAGTTCCCTTGTATGTTGTCGTTTTTCCCTTGCTGCTTTTAATAATTTTTCTTTGTCTTTAATTTTTGCCAATTTGATTGCTATGTGTCTTGGCATGTTTCTCCTTGGGTTTATCCTGTATGGGACTCACTGCACTTCCTGGACTTGGGTGGCTATTTCCTTTCCCATGTTGGGGAAGTTTTCGACTATAATCTCTTGAAATATTTTCTCAGGTCCTTTCTTTCTCTCTTCTCTTTCTGCGACCCCTATAATGCGAATGTTTTTGTGTTTAATGTTGTCCCAGAAGTCTTTTACGCTATCTTCATTTCTTTTCATTCTTTTTTCTTTATTATGTTCTGCAGCAGTGAATTCCAGCATTCTGTCTTCCAGGTCACTTATCCATTCTTCTGCCTCAGTTATTCTGCTATTGATTCCTTCTAGTGTATTTTTCATTTCAGTTATTGTATTGTTCATCTCTGTTTGTTTGTTCTTTAATTCTTCTAGGTCTTTGTTAAACATTTCTTGCATCTTTTCGATCCTTGCCTCCATTCTTTCTGAGGTCCTGGATTATCTTCACTATCATTATTGTGAATTCTTTTTCTGGAAGGTTGCCTATCCCCTCTTCATTTAGCTGGTTTTCTGGGGTTTTATCTTGTTCCTTCGTCTGGTACATAGCCCTCTGCCTTTTCATCTTGTCTGTCTTTCTGTGAATGTTGTTTTGGTTCCACAGTCTACAGGACTGTCGTTCTACTTGCTTCTGCTGTCTGCCCTCTGGTGGATGAGGCTATCTAAGTGGCTTGTGCAAGTTTCCTGATCGGAGGGACTGGTGGTGGGTAGAGCTCATCATCATTCTTAAAAATAAAGTTTAAAAGTTAAATGAATTTTGTTTACGTAAAGCTCACATTACATTTTCCTTATTTTTCTCATCTGATCGTGAACCCATAAAAGCATCATCCTTTGAGGCTAGAAGAATCACTGCTCTATATGAGGTTAGCCAGCAGCTCATTCTCCCACCAGACTTATTCAGATGTAACAAAAATGTATTTTAGTAATCTTCTTGGTAAATATTGATAAATACATAGTGATTTTAAGAGACTGTCATATTTTGAAAGGATAAAACAATACAGAACTGGAGTTCTAAAATATAGCATCTTCCTTTATCATATTTTGTCCTTGACTTTGACATAAGAATGACCACATCCATTTATTGAGTGAATACACCAAATAGAGACCTTTTTTGCTGTCATAACCACAGTGTAGCCTTTTTCTTTTTACACTCTTTTTCTTATTACAAAAGTAGTACATGTTCACCCAAGAGAATTTTGAACCTGTAGGTAAGCAGAAAAAGAAAGACAGGAAGAAAGGAAGGAAGGAAGGAAGAAAAAGAAAAAAAGGGAAAAAAACAGTTTCAATTCATACATTATGGGCTTCCCTGGTGGTGCGGTGGTTAAGAATCCACCTGCCAATTCAGGGGAAACGGATTCAAGCCCTGGTCCGGGTAGATCCCACATGCTACGGAGCAACTAAGCCTGTGCGCCACAAGTATTGAGCCTGCGCTCTAGAGCCTGCGAGCCATAAGTACTGAAGCCCACGTGCTTAGAGCCTGTGCCCCACAAGAAGAGAAGCCACCGCAATGAGAAGCCTGCGTACCACAATGAAGAGCAGCCCCTGCTCACTGCAACTAGAAAAAGCCTGTGTGAAGAAGACCCAGTGCAGCCAAAAATAAAATTAATTAATTTAAAAAATAAAAGAAATACATACATTACATACAGACAGACAGACATATGTACATCACCCCTTTCTAGCATGCAGAAATCATCACTGTTCATTTTTCTGGGCATGTCTCTGTAATCATTTTCCCAAGCCTCCACATGCTGGTTTTTCCCCCGTTTAACCGTATGTCACTAAAGTCTGTCTATGTTAGACTGAACCTTTGTAGCATTTCCCTTTGTTCTAGGTAACTCTTTGAGGATATCACATTGTCTTCTCTTTTCCATAAGTTCAGGAGCAGAAACACTTCCTTTTCTTCAAGTCTTCACTGTAGGAGAACTCACTGTTGTTCTCTGTCAGATCTGACAGCCCATTTGCTGGGGTGCAGTATTGGGGCACTGACAAGGAGGTATCAGTCTAGACCACCATTATCAGATAGACTCCTGAAAAAATCAGAGTGTCATGTTTAAGAGGAAAATGGTATGTAGTTTCTCCTTAGAGCTAGAGCTGACAGTTTGTTTCTTCAACTTGTATTTGTTTTCAGTTTACCTCTTTGTGGTGATAGATCTGAGACACGGCTTATGTGTCTTATGTGTCACAGCTTATTCACCTCTGAATAGCTGGAAAAAAGACTAGCTTTAGACAGTTGAGACAAGTAATTTGTTCTCAGAAGCCAGGCCCGAACACCAACAAGCTACCAATACAAGATTTCAAGAAAAGTGAGTCAGATTTTAATACAATTCCTGATTTAGATGATTGAATACTTTCTAATCTCAAAATATGAAATTCCTTTAGAGAAAGCATATAATACTCACATGAGTTAAGGTATTTTTTTGTGTATCTGTATCTGCTGTAACACATTTTTAGAAAGTATGAGGAAGGCAAGCCTACAATTTTATATTCTATTAGGCTGTCCCTTCAGCCTCAGTGACAATTTTAGAGAAGTTGATTACTGAGCCAGAAGTAAGCTCTTGCACTGAAGAGCTTATTTGATGTTACTAACTTCAGGTAAGTCTTATTTTGATATGTCTAATAAGGATGTACACACTGAAATGCAATCTTGAAGTCTGCTGGAGATACTGGTTACACATCAGGAATACATTTAAATTAATTCATGAGATTCTTGTCAAATCAGTGGTCTGGAACTTTACATGGTAAAAGAATAAATGATTATTGATTAGCAAGCATCACATTTAAATATAGTCTCCCCTAAAAGCCCTTCTGTTATATTGTATGGACATGCTGCCTTAATGAAATAGCACATTAGTTTGCCCCCAATCATGATGTCTCACTCACACTTAACATAGAGAGGTTTGTTTACTCTTGTGCTATTCACCAATTTGAGCCCAGGTGACCCAATTTATTTATGCTTCATCTACTTTTACTTCTGGCAGCCACTATTCATCATCTTGTAAAATATAGAAAGGTGGGTAAACTCCCTGTTGGTACCATCATATGATGCTGGACATAGTTGCATTTTATAAATTATTTTCATAACCATTATTTAATTTGATAAATTTAATAATCATATGGAGTAGTAGATTCGTATACTGTTTTGGTCACTTTACATAATGAAAATTGAAGTTCAGAAGAATTCAATGACATGTTGAAGCTATCATAACTTGTGAGTTTTAAGTCCAGATATTACTTCTACATTCGTGTCTTCCCCCTGAATTATATTTCAATTTTTTCCTGTGCTTTAAGGGACTAAAGAAAAACAAAAAATTAAATTTTGAAAAACCAGAAAATCTTACCAAGCGACCAAAATCTATGTTCTTGAGGAGAAAATAATTATTAATGTGAGATATGAAAGATGTCATGGAAACCATTATTTTGAGCCAAATCCTAAAATAAACAAAAACACTCTAAGTTTATCTATATTATTATAGCCAAAAAGCAAGGATACCTATTACTAAAATGTCTTTTACACTACAGTAATTGTAAATATGCTATAAAATAATGAATTCCGTCCAATTAAAATATAGAAACATTCAGTTAATTATCAAAGTGATTCACAAATAATGGAGTTTAGAACTGGTTAAGGTAGTAATTAGAAAAATCTGAATAACACAGATAAGGTCTGCATGAAATAGAAAGCGTAGTAACAGATAAAAGAAAGAGATCTTAGATTAGTAGGAGCTAGAGAAAGAGGTAAAAGAGAGGTTAAATTAGCAGTTTTCAGTCTTCTTCTGAGACTTTAATTATCTGAAGGGATGCTGCTAGATTCTCAACAAAAATTTCACAATATAGTTATTTCAAATAACTATAATCATTCCAAGTTTACCCATACACACATCTTACTGCACATCTGTAATAAGTGTTACAAACTCAAAAGAGCGACATATTTTTCCCACTCCAGGTAGGTTTGGAAGCACAACCCAGTATCTTGATATGATGCCTGGTCACTTGCCCTTCCCCACTTCAGCAGAGTCCCATGCACAGCTCTTCGATTGTGAAGAACTGCATCCCCTCCTAAAGAGGCATGCTTGAAGACCTTCTTGCTGTTTCTCTGAAGATGCAAATCATCCCTTCCCAGTCATGTGCCTTCCTACAGAATCAGCCCTTAAGCCCTGCCTACTCTGTTTGTACCCTGTGACCTTATGCCAGCTCAGGGCCATCACCAATTAAACCTGAGCCAATCATATTAAATTAAGAATTTGAATGAGATGGCATCTAACTCACTGTGGTGTACTAGCTTGTAAAGGAGATTATGTAGAGGTGGGAAAGCTTTTTTCATTTTTCTACCTTGCAAGCACTGCAGCAGAGAAAGCTAGACAGCGGTAAGAAGGAGAGGAAAGCAAAGACTGAATATCACTTTGACCAGAGACAAGAAGAGAGGGAATTCTTCACTTTCCATTCCCAGTTTCCCTGTTGGGACTTCCTGCCTTGGAGTTCCCTTCTATTCAGTAAGGTATCTCTGTATTATTTGGATAAGGAATGCTTCAGCCTGCTTAAATGAGCTTCTGTTTGTTCCAATTAAATGCTCCCTGATTATGGCAACCATGACCTGATTCAAAAGTAGTAGCAACTCTGTGCAAAGGGACACAGAGTTGCTACTACCTGAGCAACAGAATCTCACTGCCTGAGACAGGGTTTTAGCTGAATTCAATTCAGGTACCCCGTCTCTACCAGAAGAAAATCACACAGTTCTCTCAGACTGATACCGTTTCAGCAGGGTTTGTTGAGCAACACTGGTGTGTGTCTTATTCTTACTACTTGAAAAATTACAGAATTTTCAACCTGGAAAGGAGCCTTAATGATCAAATTCAGCATCCTGGTTTTGTAAGTGAGACAACTGAGAAGCAGAGAGGTTAATTCCATCATTCAGGGCTCAGGAAATCTTGGCCCAAATTTCTTCAATTGGTCTCTCCCCTCAGGACCAGTCTGTTGATAAAGGGGTCTTTTGAGTTTTCTCTGCTTGTAAAAAATGGAGAGATTCTGCTGCCCATAAAACCTCAAGCTAACTTTATATATCCAGCTAGAATCATGTTATCATCATATAACAAAAAGTCAGAAGTAACAGTGGCTTAAACACATGACCGTGTATTGCATTTATCTCACCTAAAATCAGTATGGGGGGTGTACAGTCCGCCAAATGTAGTGACTCCATGGCTGCCAGGGACCCACCTTCCATTTTTATTTCTACTCTTCCATTCTTTTTTTTTTTTTGTGGTACGCAGGCCTCTCACTGTTGTGGCCTCTCCCGTTGCGGAGCACAGCCTCCAGACGTGCAGGCTCAGTGGCCATGGCTCACGGGCCTAGCCGCTCCGCGGCATGTGGGATCCTCCCGGACCGGGGCACCAACCCGTGTCCCCTGCATCAGCAGGCAGACTCTCAACCACTTCGCCACCAGGGAAGCCCCTACTCTTCCATTCTTGGTATCTGAATTCCATCCTCAAAGTCACCTCTATAGTCCAATATGGTGTTGGAGCACCATCCATCAAATCTGCATTCCAGGAAGCAGGGTGTAGGAAAGAGGAAGGGGCCAAGTGGCACATCCTAGCTGTCTTTTCCACCTAGTAGCTTTTGTTTATGTATAACTGGTCATAGCTCAGTTAAATGGCCACTTTAGGACCAAGGAAGCTGAGAAATGCATTATTTTAGCTAGGCACATTGCCACCTCCATAATTGGAGGTCTCTTACAAAGAAAGAAAGAGTAAATGGATGTTGGTACAGCAACTAGAAATCTATGCCATACCTTCCTAGAATTTTTGTCACCAGTTTTTCCTTAAAGGATATCTTTAGTGGGTATCTCAGGCTATTGCCCAAATTAGATGGCATCCTAAAACTGCAAGAGCCAAAGAAATCCTCCCTGAGTGTTCTCTTTGTGCTATAGGAGCTTCTTAATGTTGTCTGAACCTCTGTCTTGTTCAGTCTCCACTCACTACGAGCTGACTCCTTTTATCCTCTCCTGTCAGGGATTTTGCTGCAGCACATATTGACACCAGCAATACTGAATTATATTCTATCTACTGTTAAAAAGCTTTTGCTTGTCATTATAGAATCCTGAGTAGGAGAAAGAGGCTCCTAAGACAGTGGGAAAGCAGTCTGCCCATGTCATCAGAAGACCATCTGTAAAATGGCCGATAATAATGGTATCAACCTCATCGGATTTTTATGATGATCAAATGAGTTAATACATGTGCAAAGCACTTAGAACACTTTGTTATGAAGCAAAATAAGTGCCCTTTGAGTGTTTGTTATTACTGATCATCATCATTATTATTATTAATACCATATGGCTTTTTTACATACTGAGAAATATTTTGTGGGAAGCTAGGAAGAAGATGTCTTTGTCCCCAGAACTGAAATTGCTCCCAGGAGAATCACTAATGGATCTAGATGACAAGGAAGAGACATTATGTTCAGGAAGCCACTGCTCAAATGGCTACTCTAGTACAAGTTTTATCAAGTTGCTTAGTTGATAAAGCAGTCCCTTGCAGTGTGAGTGTTGGGGGGATATTATTCCCATGAGGGGAGTTTCACATCCCTGGGCGTCCTTCCAGCCAAGGATGGGGATGAGGTGGGCTTGAGGGTGCTTAGAAGAGAACCAATACTCCAAACCAAGTGGGGGACATGCTAAACTTACCTTCCTCACAACTTTGCATCAACCTGTTCCTGGCAAATTGGGTTCCAGACATCTCTGGACGAAGATTTTGCCAACTCACAATTGGGTTTCTTAACAATAAACTACTTACACATTTGTGGGTTGCATGGAAATTTAATGTTGTTCTAAATTAAGTAGAGAAGAGAACAAGAATGTGTTAATTATATGCAACAATGAATGAAGTGTAAAAGCTAGAGTCTTTAAGTTTATTCTTTGAAGCATATTCCGAGTTTGTTTTTTTAAAAAATGAAAGTAAGGAAATGATGAAACCACTTAATGCCTGAAAAACCTGGATCACTGTTAAAACTGTACTGTGAACACTGTTAACTTAGTCATTATGGAGAGGCTGATGTGCCCTCAATAGTGACTGTAATTATAGTCTGATTTGGAAGTCTTTTTAACCCTGATATGGCTCTAAGAGAGTGTGAGAAGATTCCCAGGATTGACATTTAGAAAGAAGCAGAGTGACTTTCTGTAGCTTGAATAAATCACTTCCAATGCACAGTGAGAATTAGAGACAAGGACAGGAACGAAAGGTATAAGGAAAAAGAGGATCTTGGGTGAAAAGAAACATATAATTCTATCAAAATGGTTTATGCTGACATTGTCACAAAGGCCTATTCACCTGGCAATCACTCTTTGCAACAGGTCTAGGAGAGAGAAATTGCAAAGCTTACATGGACTGAAATTCACTTCAGGCACCTCTATGGCTTTTCTTTATCCGTAGTTCACTTAGAAGTGTGCAAAAATAAATCTTTGAATATGATGTTCCCTTCCCCATTGTAGGTTAAATCACAAACTGTTTCACGTGAGGAATACTAACACTAAGCACTTTTTATTTGAAGGGGAAGGAGGCAAAGATTATCAAGGAACATCTCCAAAGAGCATGGTATTGGAATTCAGGAAATTAGTTTGCCTTCTCCATAACTGCCTTCCCTCTAACGACAGGGCGACTCTCTCTCCTGCTTTCTCAAAGGCGATTCAGATTCCCCAGTGAAAAATGAGAATCACTCTTACCACTTATCTATTTGAGTCAAATAAAGGTTCAATATATAGTAATTGTGTGTTTCTTTTGCATTGCAAATGAACAACAGCACCTGCTGAATTTTCAAATTTGCAGTACAGTCTGGAATATAGGACTATAGATATATAGATATGGTATGCTTTATAATCTTTTGATTATCAGAGTCTAGTATTAATGGTTGATCATTTCCTATTTAGTCATCAAGCTTTTACCTGATCAGAAAAGATAACTTAGGGAGTGGGGGTGGGAGAGTTAAGTAGTAGTTCTCAATCTTGCAAGTGGAGAGAAAAAGACCTGAGAGATGCAGATGGTATCAACAAACTGCATTTGGATTCTGAAACAGGATTGAAGACACCGAGATGAAGCCTCTTTCCAAAGGGAGGGGAGCATTCCATGAGGGGAGGAGTGGGGAAGCTTGCTGGCCTGCAATCTGACTGGGGAGGAAGACGGATAACAACACTCAGATGAATCTATGAACTTCTATAGAAGGTGCAAGTATCACCTGAGGGGAAGAGAAAGTTGTGCGAGGTTCTTGATGACTCACCTGGGTTAAGAACGAAACAGGTGGGGACTTCCCTGGTGGCGCAGTGGTTAAGAATTCGCCTGCCAGTGCAGGGAACACAGGTTCGAGCCCTGGTCCGGGAAGATCCCACATGCTGCGGAGCAACTTAGCCCGTGCGCCACAACTACTGAGCCTGCGCTCTAGAGCCCCCGAGCCACAACTACTGAGCCCGTGCACCTAGAGCCTGTGCTCCGCAACAAGAGAAGCCACCACAATGAGAAGCCCTTGCACCGCAATGAAGAGTAGCGCCCGCTTGCCGCAACTAGAGAAAGCCTGTGCACAGCAACGAAGACCCAAAGCAGCCAAAACTAACTAACTAAATAAATTTATATTAAAAAAAAAAAAAAAGAATGGAACAGTTGGCCCGAAAAGACACCTAGAATATCCACTGCCTGCTTACCAGTCACAAAAACGGGGTAATATTAAAAACAAAGGGTATTTGAGACCAAAAAGCAGGACAATGTGCCTCTGTGGTCATGGCAGGATACTTTCTGTCTGACCTTGGTTGTCAACTGAGACTCTGACTGGAGGCTTAAGGCCCTGGGTCCTCGCTTTGCAAGGCAGCTTTTCTTGGAAGCTGTATCCTACCCAGTTTCCTCTTGACACAGGCTGCAGGCCCATTTAAATCCTTAAAAAAAAAAAAAAGAAAAACACTCTAAAAAGTGCTTTATTATTTTTACGTGCTATTACAAATGCCTATTGTAGGGGGTTCAAGGCAGTTGGAGGCTGATCAATGTAAAAGATATGCCTCGGGAGGCCGTAACATACAGGGCTGTGATGGGGGAAGTTGTTCACAGCTTGAGACATCCAGAGGCTTAAGGCGAGGGGACCACCATCCAGATTGGGAGGAGGGCAAAGAGACTCCTGGGGAGAGAGGAAGTTAGAGGCGGGCTTCCACCTTGAGACACTGTTGCTCAGCAATAGCAGGGGGTATCTGTGTCAGAGAGCTCCAAAGGGCCATACGGCTTGGGGAGTTATAACCAGAAGGCTCTATCTTATCTGTTGGTTACAGCTGTCCAGTGCACAGGGTATGCAGAGCAGACAGGCTTTAAATAGCTAAAAATCTGCTTGCTTCGGGTATTTTAAAAACAACTGGGTGTGTCAGAATTTGAGTTTGGTGCTGCTGGGCTTTTGAGCTAATGTGTCAGCGAAGAAATAAACTACCTAGTCTATACACAGAGGCCATCTTTGGTTCATGTATACAACACCTGTGATAAATGTTTAATATAAATTATTCAAACAATACAACAATTAAAAAGAAGAAAGTAAACACAACTCCATATCCTTCAACCAATAAATACTGTTAACATTTTGATCTTTATTTACATTCTCTCTCTTTCTCTCTCTCACACACACACTCACACACACTACAATATAAACAATTTTATGTAAATAGAATCACATTTAGCATCAAGCTACTAATCTCTGTTTTGATTCAACAATACTACCATAGACATAAGCATAGATCCATATCATAATTTTTATTTTTGCACACAATTTTATTGTGTGTATGTTCATACTATTATTTACCTTTAAAAATCCCTATCAGTGTATATTTCAGTTTAATATAATAACGAATACAGTTCTTCAATTACCATTTTGTGTATTGTTTTCTAATTTCTATAAATTCATAGAAGTGGAATTACTAAATCAAGGTGTGTGAACATTTAACATTCTTGATACCAATTGCCATATTGCCTTCCAAATTTTTATTAATTAACTTACACTCCCATGTATATTCATGAATTTTAGATTAAGTTAGGAGGGACTGTCAGGAAGGTTAAAATACAAAATGAGTTGAGATGTATGAAAGTCGCTATGGGTGAAACTGCATTCTTAAAATTGTATTTGGAACAAAAAGGTGATCACAGAAGGGATACATCCACTGTCCCTTCACTCTTAGCAGATGATCCACCTTGAACTTCTCAGAGAAAGCAGAGGCAACAGGAGTAAAGTCTTCCAGCCTTCAGTTTCTACCCTCAATCTCATTTCCATTCAGTGTCACCTGCCGTGTTCAAGGAAGAGTTATCTCTACTACTTTCTGAAGTTCTTGATCTCACAGTATTTCATAAATTTGTCACTCTCTCACTCTCTCCATCAAATACTTTAAACCTAGAAACCTGTTCAAAGCATCTTCGCTCTAAAAGTAGTACCCTTGACTGTGCTTTCGCTTCAAGTCTTCGCCTGGGGCAAGAGAAAAGTATGGCATGTCCCAAGCATATGAAAGTGCTTAGGAAAATAGCCAATATGCATTCCAAGGCTAAGGAAGCATTTCTGGGATTATTAAAAACCCATGTCATACTTTTATTATATACAGCAGACTCATGATCAATTCCAAGAGATAATTTATAATCCTCCCTTAACCAGTTAGAATGTAGTGCATAGAATCCTTTCTCATGTGGAATAAACTCCCTCTTTGGCCTCCTATCTAGTCCTCCCTCTTTCAGATTTTGGACACCCACAGAACTCTTCTTGAATAACTTGTTTGCCTTCTGCTTGGCAAGGGAACATATTCGACTCTGGTTTTGCTCCCGTCGTCCTTGTCTTATTCTTTGACTCCGCCTTCCTCCATTTCTTTGCAACACTCAAGAGTGGCCTACAGATCCTGCCTCTATTTTCTCCCTTTCCACTTATTTTTCATCCCACTGAAATATGATTTCTGCTTATACCAAACTAACTGATGCTGTTTTTGCAAAGGTCGCCAAAAAAATATTTCTAATTTACAAAGTCAGTAGTTTATTTATTTACTTTTTTAACATCTTTATTGGAGTATAATTGCCTTACAATGGTGTGTTACTTTCTGCTTTATGACAAAGTGAATCAGCTATACGTATACATATATCCCCATATCCCCTCCCTCTTGCGTCTCCCTCCCACCCTCCCTATCCCACCCGTCTAGGTGGTCACAAAGCACCGAGCTGATCTCCCTGTGCGATGTGGCTGCTTCCCACTAGCTATCTACTTTACATTTGGTAGTGTATATATGTCCATGCCACTCTCTCACTTCGTCCCAGCTTACCCTTCCCCCACCTTGTGTCCTCAAGTCCATTCTCTATGTCTGCGTCTTTATTCCTGTCCTGCACCTAGGTTCTTCAGAAACTTCTTTTTTTTTAGATTCCATATATACATGTTAGCATATGGTATTTGTTTTTATCTTTCTGACTTACTTCACTCTGTATGACAGTCTCTAGGTCCATCCACCTCACTACAAATAATTCAATTCCATTTCTTTTTATGGCTGAGTAATATTTGATTGTCTATATGTGCCACATCTTCTTTATCCATTCATCTGTCGATGGACACTTAGGTTGCTTCCATGTCCTGGTTATTGTAAATAGAGCTGCAAGGAACATTGTGGTAGTTGACTCTTTTTGAAGTATGGTTTTCCCAGGGTATATGCCCAGCAGTGGGCATATGGTAGTTCTATTTTTAGGTTTTTTTTTTTTTTTTTTTTTTTTTTTTTTGCGGTACGCAGCCCTCTCACTGTTGTGGCCTCTCCCGTTGCGGAGCACAGGCTCCGGACGTGCAGGCTCAGTGG
>NW_006792683.1:1115500-1166671 GCF_000442215.2 Lipotes vexillifer
TGGGTCATATGGTAGTTCTATTTTTAGTTTTTTAAGGAACCTCCATACTGTTCTCCATGGTGGCTGTATCAATTTACATTCCCACCAACAGTGCAAGAGGGTTCCCTTTTCTCCACACCCTCTCCAGCATTTATTGTTTGTAGATTTTTGATTTTTGATGTTCTGACCAGTGTGAGGTGATACCTCATTGTAGTTTTGATTTGCATTTCTCTAATGATTAGTGATGTTGAGCATTCTTTCATATGTTTGTGGCAATCTGTGTATCTTCTCTGGAGAAATTTCTATTTAGGTCTTCTGCCCATTTTTGGATTGGGTTGTTTGTTATTTGATATTGAGATGCATGAGCTGCTTATATATTTTGGAGATTAATCCTTTGTCAGTTGCTTCGTTTGCAAGTATATTCTCCCATTCTGAGGGTTGTCTTTTCTTCTTGTTTATGGTTTATCCTTTGCTGTTCAAAAGCTTTAAAGTTTCATTGGGTTCCATTTGTTTATTTTTGTTTTTATTTCCATTTCTCTAGGAGGTGGGTCAAAA
Organism: Lipotes vexillifer; assembly: GCF_000442215.2. Classification (NCBI taxonomy): domain Eukaryota; kingdom Metazoa; phylum Chordata; class Mammalia; order Artiodactyla; family Lipotidae; genus Lipotes; species Lipotes vexillifer. The sequence goes on from NW_006792683.1 coordinate 1,116,035, forward strand.
AGGATCTTGCTGTGATTGATGTCATAGAGTGTTCTGCCCATGTTTTCCTCTAAGAGTCTTATACTGTCTGGCCTTGCATTTAGGTCTTTTATCCATTTTGAGTTTATTTTTGTGTATGGTGTTAGGAAGTATTCTAATTTCAGTCTTTCACATGGAGCTGTCCAGTGTTCCCAGCACCACTTATTGAAGAGGCTGTCTTTTCTCCATTGTATATTCTTGCCTCCTTTATCAGAGATAAGCTGACCATATGTACGTGGATTTATCTCTAGGCTTTCTGTCCTGTTCCATTGATCTATATTTCTGTTTTTGTGCCAGTACCATACTGTCTTGATTACTGTAGCTTGCATTATAGTCTGAAGACAGGGAGCCTGATTACTCCAGCTCTGGTTTTCTTTCTTAAGATTGCTTTGGCTATACGAGGTCTTTTGTGTTTCCATACAAATTGTGAAATTTTTTGTTCTAGTTCTGGGGAAAAATGCCAGTGGTAGTTTGATAGGGATTGCAATGAATGTGTAGATTTCTTTTGGTAGTATAGTCATTTTCACAATGTTGATTCTTCCAATCCAAGAGCATGGTATATCTCTCCATCTGTTTGTATTATCTTTAATTTCTTTCATCAGTGTCTTATAGTTTTCTGCATACAGGTCTTTTGTCTCCTTAGGTGGGTTTATTCCTAGGCATTTTATTCTTTTTGGTGCAGTGGTAAATGGGAGTGTTTCCTTAATTTCTCATCAGATTTTTCATCATTAGTGTATAGGATTACAAGAGATTTCTGTGCATTAATTTTGTATCCTGCTACTTGATTAGCTCTAGTAGTTTTCTAGTAGCATCTTTAGGATTATCTTTATATAGTATCATGTCATCTGCAATCAGTGACAGTTTTAATTCTTCTTTTCTGATTTGGATTCCTTTTATTTCTTCTTCTTCTCTGGTTGCTGTGGCTAAAACTTCCAAAACGATGTTGAATAATGGTGGTGAGCATGAGCAACCTTGCCTCGTTCCTGATCTTTGTGGAAATGGTTTTAGTTTTCCACCATTGAGAATGATGTTGGCTGTGGGTTTGTCATATATGACCTTTATTATGTGGAGGTAGTTTCCCTCTGTGCCTGCTTTCTGGAGGGTTTTTATCATAAGTAGGTGTTGAATTTTGACAGAAGCTTTTTCTGCATCTATCAAGATGATCATATGGTTTTCCCCTTCAGCTTGTTAATATGGTGTATCACATTGATTGTGTATATTGAAGAATCCTTGCATTCCTGGGATAAACCCCACTTGATCATCGTGTATGATCCTTTTAATGTGCTGTTGGATTCTGTTTTCTAGTATTTTATTAAGGATTTTTGCATCTATGTTCATCAGTGATATTGATCTATAGTTTTCTTTTTTTGTGACATCTTTCTCTGGTTTTGGTATCAGGGTGATGGTGACCTCGTAGAATGAGTTTAGGAGTGTTCCTCCCTCTGCTATATTTTGAAAGAGTTTGAGAATGAGAGGTGTTATGTCTTTTCTAAATGTTTTATAGAAGTCACCTGTGAAGCCATCTGGCCTTGGGCTTTTGTTTGTTGGAAGATTTTTAATCACAGTTTCAATTTCAGTGCTTGTGATTGGTCTGTTCACATTTGCTATTTCTTCCTGGTTCAGTCTTGGAAGGTTGTGCTTTTCTAAGAATTTCTCTATTTCTTCCAGGGTGTCCTTTTTTTGGCATACAGCTGCTTTTAGTAATCGCTCATGATCCTTTGTATTTCTGCAGTGTCAGTTGTTACTTCTCCTTTTTCATTTCTGATTCTATTGATTTGAATCTTCTCCCTTTTTTTCTTGATGAGTTTGGCTAATGGTTAATCAATTTTGTTTATCTTCTCAAAGAACCACCTTTTAGTTTTTTGATCTTTGGTATTGTTTCCTTCATTTCTTTTTCATTTATTTCTGATCTGATCTTTATGATTTCTTTCCTTCTGCTGACTTTGGGTTTTTTTGTTCTTCTTTCTCTAATTGCTTCAGGTGTAAGGTCAAGTTGTTGATTTGAGATTTTTCTTGATTCTTTAGGTAGGATTGTATTGCTATAAAGTTCCCCCTTAGAACTGCTTTTGCTGCATCCCATAGGTTTGCGGTCTTCATTTTTTCATTGTCAAATTCAGGTATTTTTTGATCTCCTCTTTGATTTCTTCAGTGATTTCTTGGTTATTTAGTAGTGTATCGTTTAGCCTTCATGTGTTTGTATTTTTTACAGACTTTTTCCTGTAATTGATATCTAGTCTTATAACATTGTGGTCGGAAAAGTTACTTGATATGATTTCAATTTTCTTAAATTTACCAAGGCTTGTTTTGTGACCCAAGATATGATCCATCCTGGAGAATGTTCCATGAGCACTTGAGAAGAGCGTATTCTGTTGATTTTGGATGGAATGTCCTATAAATACCAATTAAGTCCATCTTGTTTAATGTATCATTTAAAGCTTCTGTTTCCTTATTTATTTTCATTTTGGATCATCTGCCCATTGGTGAAAGTGGGGTGTTAAAGACCCCTACTATGATTGTGTTACTGTCGATTTCCCCTTTTATGGCTGTTAGCATTTGCTTTATGTATTGGGGTGCTCCTTTGTTGGGTGCATAAATATTTACAATTGTTACATCTTCTTCTTGGATTGATCCCTTGATCATTATGTAGTGTCCTTCTTTGTCTCCTGTAATAGTCTTTATTTTAAAGTCTGTTTTGTCTGATATGAGAATTACTCCTCCAGGTTTCTTTTGATTTCCATTTACATGGAATATCTTTTCCCATCCCCTCACTTTCAGTCTGTATGTGTCCCTAGGTCTGAAGTGGGTCTCTTGTAGACAGCCTATATACAGGTCTTGTTTTGTTTCCATCTGCCAGTCTATGTCTCTTGGTTGGAGCATTCAGTCCATTTACATTTAAGGTAGTTATTGATATGTATGTTCCTATTACCATTTCTTAATTGTTTTGGGTTTGTTATTGTAGGTCTTTTCCTTCTCTTGTGTTTGCTGCCTAGAGAAGTTCCTTTAGCATTTGTGGTAAAGCTGTTTTAGTGGTGCTGAATTCTTTTAGCTTTTGCTTCTCTGTAAAGGTTTTAATTTCTCCATCGAATCTGAATGAGATCCTTGCTGAGTAGAGTAATCTTGGCTGTAGGTTCTTTCCTTTCATCACTTTGAATATGTCCTGCCACACCCTTCTGGCTTGCAGAGTTTCTGCTGAAAGATCAACTGTTAACTGTATGGGGATTCCCTTGTATATTATTTGTTGCTTTTGTCTTGTTGCTTTTAATATTTTTTTCTTTGTATTTAATTTTTGCCAGTTTGATTAATATGTGTCTTGGCATGTTTCTCCTTGGAGTTGTCCTGTATGGGACTCTCTTTGCTTCATGGACTTGATTGACCATTTACTTTCCCATATTAGGGAAGTTTTCAACTATAATCTCTTCAAATATTTTCTCAGTCCCTTTCTTTCTCTCTTCTTCTTCTGGGACCCTATAATTCGAATGTTGGTGCATTTAATATTGTCCCAGAGGTCTCTGAGAGTGTCCTCAATTCTTTTCATTCATTTTTCTTTATTCTGCTCTGCGGTAGTTATTTCCACTATTTTGTCTTCCAGGTCACTTATCCATTCTTCTGCCTCAGTTATTCTGCTACTGATTTCTTCTACAGAATTTTTAATTTCATTTGTTGTGTAGTTCATCACTGTTTGTTTGCTCTTTAGTTCTTCTAGGTCCATGTTAAACATTTGTTGTATTTTCTCCATTCTATTTCCAAGATTTTGGATCATCTTTACTATCATTATTCTGAATTCTTTTTCAGGTAGACTGCATATTTCCTCTTCATTTGTTTGGTCTGGTGGGTTTTTACCTTGTGCCTTCATCTGCTGTGTGTTTCTCTGTCTTCTCATTTTGCTTAACTTACTGTTTATGGGGGTCTCCTTTTCGCAGGCTGCAGGTTCGTAGTTCCCATTGTTTTTGGTGTCTGCCCTCAGTGGGGAAGGTTGGTTCAGTGGGTTGTGTTGGCTTCCTGGTGGAGGAGACTGGTGCCTGCATTCTGATGGCGGAGTCTGGATCTTGTCTTTCTGGTGGGCAGGATCACATCCAGTAGTGTGTTTTAGGGTGTCTGTGAATTTATTATGATTTTAGGCATCCTCTCTGTTAATGGTTGGTGTTGTGTTCCTGTCTTGCTAGTTGTTTGGCACAGAGTGTCCAGCACTGGAGCTTGCTGGTCATTGAGTGGAGCTCAATCTTAGTGTTGAGACAGAGATCTCCGGGAGAGCCCTTGCCAGTTGATATTACGTGCAGCCAGGAGGTCTCTGGTGGACCAATGTCCTGAACTCTGCTCTCCCTCCTCAGAGGCTCAGGCCAGACACCCAGCCGGAGCACCAAGATCCCCAAGTCTACAGTTGCTCCCAAAGTCCACTGCCTCAATTTTGGGATGATTCATTGTCTATTCAGGTTCCACTGATGCAAGGTACATCAAGTTGATTGTGGAGATATAATCCGCTGCTCCTGAGGCTGCTTGGAGAAATTTCCCTCTCTCTTCTTTGTTGACACAGCTCCCTGGGTTCAACTTTGGATTTGGACCCGCCTCTGCATGTAGGTCGCCCTCTGGTGTCTGTTCTTCACGCAGTCGGTGTTGGAGGTGGTTAAAGGGACGACTGACTGGGGGCTCTTGTTCACTGGGGCCAGAGAGAGAGAAGTATATGGTATGCAGGGAGAGCCTGCAGTGGCAGTGGGTGGCGTGATGTTGCAACAGCCTGAGCCACACAGTGTGTTCTCCCAGAAAAGTTGTCCCTGGAACATGGGACCCTGGCAGTGGCGGGCTGCACAGGCTCCTGGGAGGGGAGGTGTGGATAGTGACCTGTGCTTGCACACAGGCCTCTTGGTGGCTGCAGCAGCAGCCTTAGCATTTCATGCCCTTCTCTCGTGTTCGCGCTGATAGCCACTGCTTGTGCTGGTCTCTGGAGCTCGTTTAGGTTGTGCTCTGAATCTCCTATCCTTCTGCACCCTGAAACAGTGGTCTCTTGCCTCTTAGGCAGGTCCAGACTTTTTCCTGGACTCCTTCCTGGCTAGCCGTGGCGCACTAGCCCGCTTCAGGCTGTGTTCACACCACCAACCCCAGTCCTCTCCCTGAGCTCCGACCGAAGCCCGAGCCTCATCTCCCAGCGCCCACCCACCCCAGCAAGTGAGCAGACAAGCCTCTCGGGCTGGTGAGTGCCGGTCGGCACCGATCCTCTGTGCGGGAATCTCTCCGCTTTGCCCTCCGCACCCCTGTTGCTGCGCTGTCCTCCGTGGCTCAGAAGCTTCCCCGCTTCCCACCCCCCATCTCCGCCAGTGAAGGGGCTTCCTAGTGTGTGGAAACTTTTCCTCCTTCACGGCTCCCTCCCAGAGGAGCAGGTCCCGTCCCTATTCTTTTGTCTCTTTTTTTTCTTTTTTCTTTTGCCCTACGCAGGTACGTGGGGAGTTTCTTGCCTTTTGGGAAGTCTGAGGTCTTCTGCCAGCATTCTGTGGGTGTTTTGTAGGAGTTGTTCCACATGTAGATGTATTTTTGATATGTTTGTGGGGAGGAAGTTGATCTCCACGTCTTACTCCTCTGCCATCTTGAATGTTCCCTCCCAGTGTTTTATTTTTACTTCGCATTCTGGGTGATCTCTCTGAGGAATTTGACAATTTCTTCCTTGAAATTTCCCTCAGTCCTGGTTTCCCCAACACTATTCCCTATTTATTTCACTTCTACCTCTGATTTATTCTTCTTAGTCTTTTTCTCCCTCTGGTTTCCTTCCTTCAACTCTTCCCTCCAACATTATTTTTCCTCAAGGCCTCTGTATTAATCAGTTCTTGCTGTGTAACAAACCACCTCAAAGCTCAGAGATATAGAACAATGATTCTTTCTACTATCATGTCTGCCAGTTGGCTGAAGATCAGATTATGTAGCCGAAGTTCAGCTGGGCTTAGTTCCCAAGACAAGTTGATTCCAGGTCATCTCCATAATACTCTCATCCTCTTCTGACTAATAATAGCCTGGCTGGGGGCATATTCTTTTCATAGTGGTGGTAAAACTACAAGAGGGCAAGCCCAGCCATGCCTGCACATTTCAAACTTCCACTTATTCCGAATCTGCTGACATCTCACCTTCCTAAGCAAGTCACATGGTCAAACCCAAAATCAAGGGATAAGGAAGTATCCTGTGCTTATCATGAAGCCATGACAAGAGCTGGCTGCATAATATTACTATAGGTGAGTGAAGAATTGTTACTAGTAATTTAATCTATTAAATACTTCTTACTGACTACAAGGCTCTGCAAGATCACACCTTAACTACCTCTATAGGCTTGTTCTTGACACTTTTCCTCTTCATTGCAAAGTTCCAGATACAAAGCTGCATTTCAGTTCCTCCAACACATTGCTCTTTCTCTTAGTCTACACGGTCTTCAGGTTTTAATATATATATCACTTTCCCATGGAAGTCTTCCCAATCTCTCCAGATTAGGTTATGTTCCCTTGTTATATCTCCTGATAGATTTTCCTTAAATTTAATTTTATTTATTTTTTATACAGCAGTTTCTTATTAGTTATCTATCTTATACATATTAGTGTATATATGTCAATCACAGTCTCCCAATTCATTCCACCACCAGCCCCCCTGCTACTTTCCCCCTGTGTTGTCCATACGTTTGTTCTCTACATCTGTGTCTCTATTTCTGCCTTGCAAACCGGTTCATCTGTACCATTTTTCTAGATTCCTCAGATATGCATTAATATACGATATTTGTTTTTCTCTTTCTGACTTAATTCTATATGATAGTCTCTAGATCCATTCACATCTCTACAAATGACCCAATTTCATTCCTTTTTATGGCTGAGTAATATTCCATTGTATATACCTACCACATCTTCTTTATCCATTAATCTGTCAATGAGTATTTAGGTTGCTTCCATGACCTGACTATTGTAAATAGTACTGCGATGACCGCTGGGGTGCATGTGTCTCTTTGAATTATGGTTTTCTCTAGGTATATGCCCAGTAGTGTGATTGCTGGGTCATATGGTAATTGTATTTTTAGTTTTTTAAAGAATCTCCATACTGTTCTCCATAGTGGCTATATCAATTTACATTCCCACCAACAGTGCAAGAGGGTTCCCTTTTCTCCACACCCTCTCCAGCATGTTTTTTGTAGATTTTTTGATGATGGCCATTCTGACTGGTGTGAGTTGATACCTCACTGTAGTTTTGATTTGCATTTCTACAATAATTAGTGGTGTTGAGCAGCTTTTCATGTGCTTCTTGGCCATCTGCGTGTCGTCTTTGGAGAAATGTCTATTTAGGTCTTCTGCCCATTTTTTGATTGGGTTGTTTGTTTTTTTAATATTGAGCTGCATGAGCTGTTTATATATTTTGGAGATTAATCCTTTGTCCATTGATTCGTTTGCAAATATTTTCTCCCATTCTGAGGGTTGTCTTTTCATCTTGTTTGTAGTTTCCTTTGCTGTGCAAAAGATTTTAAGTTTCATTCAGTCCAATTTGTTTGTTTTTGTTTTTATTTCCATTACTCTATTAGGTGGATCAAAAAAGATCTTGCTGTGATTTATGTCAAGGAGTGTTTTTCCTATGTTGTCCTCTATGAGATTAATAGTGTCCGGTCTTACATTTAGGTCCTTAATCCATTTTTCAAATGAAGCAACTGACAAAGGATTAATCTCCAAAATTTACAAGCAGCTCATGCAGCTTAACATTGAGTTTATTTTTGTGTATGGCATTGGGGAGTGTTCTAATTTCATTCTTTTACATGTAGCTGTCCAGTTTTCCCTCTCCTTATAGATTGATACCATTTTTCTTTGTTGCATTTACCATGCTTTTGATGATATAATTTGTTTGTTTATTTGATATCTTTCTTCCTCCCTGGAATTTAAGCTCCATGTGGTAACGTTTGTCTTCATTTTGTTAAATATTATATTCCTAGTGTTTCCTATTTACCCATCATATAATAGATATTCAATAAATGATGCAGTTAATGAATCTATGTGTCCTTCCTAGGCAGTTTCATCCATTTCTATGACTTTAACTTTCACCAGATCTGAATCTAGAGTCTCAAAACCCTTTCTGGGCTCCAAACAATATTTCCCATTGGATATTACATGGCAACTTCATACTATGTCTGTTCAGAAGTCAACTGTTTTAGTGAAAACATCACAATTCACCTAACTACCTGGTATAGTTACTTTTATGTGTCAATTTGACTGGGCTTCCAGGTCCCCAGGTATTTAGTTAAACGTTATCCTGGAGTATCCGTGAGGGTGTTTCTGGATGAGATTAACATTTGAATTGGTAGATTGAATAAAGCAGATTGCCCTCTCTGATGTGAATAGGTCTCATCTAGTCCAAAAAGGCCAAGCAAGGGAGAATTTGCTCTCTCTACCTCACTTTGAGCTGGGTCATTGGTCTTTTCCTTCCTTTGAATTTGAACTAGGACTGAAACTTACACTATCTGCTCTCCTGGTTCTCAAGCCCTCAGAATTGGACTAGAACCATCAGCTGATACCGTTGGCTCTCCTGGATCTCCAGTTTATCAACTGCAGATCTTGGGAATTCTCAGCCTCCAAAATCATAAGAGCAAATTCCTTATATAATATCAGTGTCAATCTCTCTCTGTATATATATGTGTGTGTATATACATATATACATATATGTATATATACGTGTGTGTGTATACACACACACACACACACACACACACACACACACACATATATTCTGCTTCTCCAGAGAACTCTAATACACCCCCCAGAGTCCTGGAAATTGTCCCCAACTCCATACTTCCCTCAACCTTTACACATAATTTGTCTCTAAGACCTGATGCTTTTTACTTCTGAATGTCTGTTTAGTTAGCATTCTGATTTTTCTTCTCTATCATGAATAATATTTTTTGTTGTTGTTGTTGTTGTTTGCGTTACACGGGCCTCTCACTGTTGTGGCCTCTCCCACTGCGGAGCACAGGCTCTGGACGCGCAGGCCCAGCGGCCACGGCTCACGAGCCCAGCCGCTGTGCGGCACGCGGGACCCTCCCGGACCGGGGCACGAACCCGCGTCCCCTGCATCGGCAGGCCGACCCTCAACCACTGCGCCACCGGGGAAGCCCTATCATGAATAATATTGGCACTAAAAAGTGTAGAAAATATTGTTGGGAAGGAAAGGAAGTCCAAGATGGGATAGGACAATTGAAAAAAACACCTGGCAGTTCTAAATGTGTTCCAAATTTCCTGGCCAGGATGAGTCACATCCTTGAGAGTGGAGAACATATACAAATGATATTTCCATAGGAATTGCTGAGAAATTGTTTTAAAAAACATGAGATAAAGTAGAAGAGTGGAAAATTAGAGGTGGGAAGCTGGGGTTTCATAGGTGATTGAAGGTCTCAGTTGACACTGTGATATTATAAAGACTTAAGCTGTAATGTCCCACTGGCCATGGGGCCAGGATTTCCAAAATACCCCTTTCCAAAAACTGTACACATGAGAATGTCAGCATCACAATTCGTGAGCTTTCACAAATAAGTAGACAATATGATAAATGATACTGCCCAGGGATAATGATTAAAAAGGAAAGTAAAAGAAATGCATATTTTTTCTTACAAAATACACTAGTATATAATACTAGAACATTTGCATTTGGACATTTATTTGTTGATCCTTTTGGGGGTGGAGGTGGAGGGATTAGAGAATGACAGTACTCCCTCCTCTAGTTTGACACAGTGTAGCCCATTATCACCTTTATCACATATTCATAATGTTTGCTTATATTGGATCTGGGTAAATTTTATGAACATCTATCTTTATTTATGAGCATTTATCTTTATTTAAACAGTAATTGTCCTTATGATGCAAAAATACATTAAAACTAGAGTTTCTGAATTAGAACAGCCTTGGAAATGCAGAAGTTAAATATGTCAGAATGCTTAGGTCTACGCAGTGTGTGTGTGTGTGTGTGTGTGTGTGTGTGTGTGTGTGTGTGTGTGTAGGGTATAAATATATACTTAGTGCTCATTTACCGTTCTCATTGTTCAGTCTACATTGAAATGTTTGCCTGAACTGGAAATCCAAGTAAGCCTTCGCCTGTCGAGTCACATCACATGCCTACAAACAGAAGCAATGAGTAATGGTGGATATAGTTAGAAGGGGACAAAGAGAGGAGCACTTGTAAGTATGACAAGAGCAAGTGGAAGTTTGGAAAAAAGGTTGAAAATGTGTTTCTCTAACATACTGGTGGGGATGAAATCGAAATCTTTGCAAAATAACTCATATCAGTTAATTAGTATGAGGGTCCAAAAATAAATTATTTTCACAGGCAACTCTGTCCAAGATCTAGAAATCAAGCTACAACCTCTGCTTCCATTTTTATTAACAATAACAAGAAATACAAATTGTCGCAGAAATAACATGTTGGGTGATGGAACAATGAAAAGAGGAATGCTTCTTATTTAAAAATTACATGATTCTGTGACATTAAATGATTATAAATGTATTTTAAAAACCTAGTACTCTCCAGCTACTATTTGGTATATTTGTCTATCTTTCATCATCTCTTTCTTTCTTCTTTCATTTGTACATTCATTTATTCAGTGAATATCAGGTGTCCACTGTATATCAAACACTGTTCTAGGTACAGGGATAAAGTAATAAACAAAAAACAAAAAACACAAAAATCTCTGCCTTCTTAGAGTTTACATTCTAGCAGGGAAGATAGACAAGGTCTCACTGAGGTCTTTATGAAAAGATAGGAAGGATGTGAGAGACTCAGTCTTGTGGGCGTCTGGAGGGAGAATGTTTCAAGAAGAGAAATAACTGCAAAGCACTGGGATGAGATCATGCGTGGTGTGTTGGAGAAATAGCTAGGAGACCAGTGACTGGAAAGGAGTGAACATGGGAGAGAGTAATAGGACTTGAGATCAGAGAAGTACTTGGGTGACAGAACATGTATGGACCATTGTAAGCTTGTGGTTTTTATTGGGAGTAACACAGGAAGCAAATGGAGGTCTTACTTTGTTTTGTTTAAATAAAATTCTTATTTTCAATATAATTCTATATGTATATTTATATAATTCTAAATATGTAGAAAAATTGCCAAGATAGTATAACGATCCTGTATAACCTTCACCTAGCTTCCTCTAATGTGAATATCTTATATGACAATAGTGCATTTTTCAAAACTAAGAAGTTGACACTGATTCAGTACTACTAACTCAACTACAGACTTCATTGGAATTTATCAACTTTTCCACTAATGTCCTTTTTCTTTTTCCTAGATTCTGATCTAATTGAGGGTACCATGCTGCGTGTAGAAGTGGAGGGTTCTGAGTAAAGGGCTGGCAGGACCTGACCATCATTTGGCCATTTTACTCTGGCTGCTGTATATGTACTTAGAACCCGTTTGCTATATACAGCACTTCTACTTCACTTATACCAAAGTGATGAATACCCTTAATACTACTTACCTAGTAGGAGTTACTGTTCCAGTGCCTTATCCAGTGGTAGATGCTTTTCATTCAACCTGACATTAAGTAGATGCAACCCATTGATTCCCAGTAGGTGTTAAGGCAAAGCTGCCATGCATCTGAGAATATACTTAAAGAAGTCTTTATATGTTCAACAGAAGAAACTGGGGCTCAGAAATAGGATCATTGTTCAAGAGCTCGGTTAGATCAATTACCCAAACATGGGCTGTAGTAAAATTTATCTTTGGATTTTGCTTTTATGTTCATGTTAGAGGGTACAGTTGGGTCCACTTATTTGGGGTTCAATTAAGTAGCACTTTACAGTATCCTATATTGACAAACTATTGATTATTCCCGTAATCAATAAAATACAGTATACACTACATCAGGCATTATCTAGAATAGATTTCATTTCTCAGATTTATGTGTGCAGACAGAAGGTCACGGTGCCCTGGTTAACATAATGTCTGAATCATGCAGTTTAAAGCACCATGTGATCCAACCACATGTTTAAGTAATTACCTTTAAAGCCAGGTACTGACGAATTAAATCTCACCATCCCACAGACACCTCGCTATCATTTCCACTACTGTTAATGGGCTGCTCCATTTTCCTGGTAAATTTACTTACAGACCACACAGTTGTCCAAGTAATAGCTCCCATTTTTCCCTAACATTTCATGCTGAGATTTATTAGTCTTTTAATGAATTCCATCAACTGTCAGGGAGACATTTTATGATGATGTGAATAAAGTGCCACCTCCTAAAATGACCCACATAGTATCCTAGAAAACGTTTTTAGTTCATATTATTTGCTTTTCACACTATTGGCATTTGTGCACTTTTGCTACCAATTTTAGATGATGCAGTGTAAATACTATTTAAGAAGAATTCTCCTGAAAATGAAGTATTTTCCTTTTTATTGGGGTATCCACTTACATCTTAGCATAATGGTATCTTTTTACCTTTTTATTATGGACATCTCAGAAGTTTCTTCTCTTTTGAAAGCTAACTTAGTAAGCACATTTTCTCCTGCTTAAATATTGTTTTAATGGTGGATTTATCATTCTGAGGTTCATCTAAGACAAGTCTCCTAAAGAACTAAGGAATAGAATATGGATTTGTATAAGATTTATCAAAAATAGCTTACCATTTCTTAATTTCAGTAAAATTGGCAAAGTAGTTTTTTGGAAATTAGTACAACTGGATAAACACTGAGAAATGATTGAAATAAGGTAATTGAAACAAGCAATAAGTTATGTTTTATTTTACACGGAATTGCAATAAAATGTAATTTTACTCAAGGTCAGATATGGAGGCCATGGTTCTTATGACAATTGCCACATTTAAATTTGGGCAGTGTCACTTTTGGGGTGAATGTTACAAGCTAATATTTCACAGTGTTTAGCCATAAGGCCTTTTTAACTTTTGATTTGCACAAATCTATTGACCTCAAAGCTACCTCTCTCATTGTTCTACATTCACTGCAGTTGAAAGGAAGATGTGAACTATATTATCTAGGCTATCTTCATGCACTGGTATTGTCTTTACTTCTTTTTCTGAGTAGACACACATTTTGATTAATTGTAGAATTGAATTTAAACTAATTGAAGCTTAATTCTCTCAAAGGATTTAATATTTGAAATTATAAATATAACTGCAATCATAATAACTTCTGAAGCAGAAATGCATATTGAAAATTGTGTGGTTTGCACTGAAATTACCATCATCCCTTGATAGATATTGGGTACATCTACTAGGAAATCTGAAAATAAGAAGCAGTCTATTCTTTCCTCTTTGTTGTTGTAAATACCTCCTTAAGAAAACTATTCATTGAATATGTCACTTCAAGATAACATTGTCCAAGAGGATCATCTCAGAAAGATGTGAAAAATTAAGTCTTTTTTTTAGTAGAAATGAACATATGTATTTACCTGCCCATGTCTATCATAACTATATGATATAAAAGTATAGCCATCTATTATAATTGGTATTAGTTACTATCAGTAGGAATTCATCTTCTGGTTATCTTTAAAGTAGTCTATTGTATAGTAGTAATAATAGTAGCTAATATTTATATAATACTTATGTGCTAAATAACACAATGATTACTTGTATTTATATGGCTGAAAACTGGACACCTTCTTATGTCATTCTTTGTGACCAGTGAAACATTTTGGAAATAGTCAGCCAAGCTAAAGCATGCAGTTGTAAATCTTGGAAAAACTTCTACATAACTCAGTGGGAATTTGACTTTGTTAGTTTCCTACCCATGACATCAAACTCATTAGCATTATCATTTAATTTTAACCAGAGGTACTAACTGACCCATAAATCATTAAGATTCTCAGACTTAAATATACAGATTCATACACACACCATAAAATATATTTGAGCACTAGGATCTCAGTATCTCAGTGTGTTTTCTACTCTATGAAAGTAACTTCTGAGTTAGAGTTTTAATATCTGAAACAAACCAAGACCTATCTATTATTTATGCCTATCTAGCTGTATAACCAGTGATTTGAAAATCAATGGCATGTGATCATATACAAATCAGAAACCCACTTAAGTCAGTACAATTCTGAGAGCTTTCCACTTCACATAACTTGCACTCCAACACTTTATTAAATTTTATGGGCTTATTTGCCATAGAAGTCTAGGTTCAATACTTGCAGTCATCTTTCAGGATAATGCCCTTTTAGTAAGTCTCGCATACTCCATACTCTAACCAGAAAGTTGAACTGCAGAGCAGTTGCTTCTTGATTGCAACCATGGCATGACTAACTCAAATGAGAAAATGTCGACACACAAGTAGGTTTGAAGCCAAATAGACAGCAGTTCTCTGGGTGTTACATTAAGTTCATATTTACACACATTTTCAATAAATACGAATATACTGTTTAAAACAAGTAATGTAAATCTGAAAACGAACAAGAAAATCTGAATGTTGGGAAACTGTAACTGCACAATTTATTTTTAAATAGAAGTTTTCATTGTGAGAAGCTTCAATAGCAGCCCTCCTTCACTACCTCCCCTATCTTCAAACCTGGATCAAGTCATCTCTCTAGAGAGAAACTCACTGCTAAGACCAGTGTTGTGCAAAGGGCTGATATGTCAGAGCATTCATATAACTTTACCATCTTTGGCGAAAATCCAGATTCCTTAAGAGGTTTTGCTTCAGGACTGGTTTCAGCCTTCCCATCTAATCTTTCATCACTTTTGAACAAATAGTCATAATTATTTCTCTTAATTTTACCTCCTTTCCCTATTGTTTTCTTTTCCAGAAACAGGGGTGCAAATAAATAATGAAGAGGCCAAAGATAAATAATAGCAAGAGGAAGAGAAATAAATTCTTTCCTAATTTGAAAGCAGTTAATTATATCTGAATTATCCTTGTTATACTGTGATCCTGTTGGTCTTGATGGCAAAAAGAAATCATCCATTCAGTACTAAAATGTAAAGAATGTTCCTACCAGATAGAAAGTATTGAATGATTTAAATCACATTCTTATATATTAGTGATCAGAAAAATCCATTGAAATAAATTAGGTAGCAGGATGTTATATAAAATTTTAGCTTAAAGGTTACTTTGGCATTGGGATCAATATGATCTTAGATGCAATACTTGCCTCAGGCTTTTATCTTATTACTTAAGAAAACAATAAAAATAGGAAATACCTTACTTATTATCAGACATTTAACAGTTTCCTTAGTGGATATCTAGATTTTGAAACTTGCATTTTAGTTTTATCCATACTTAGACTTTCTACTTGCATCTACTTGAAAAATTTTCAAATAAAGCTTTTAGTTTAAAAGCATACTATGTCATCTTTGAGACTAATTAGTGGCTTGCTTTTGTAAGGTTATATTATTCCAATGTTTTGTGGTAAATAAAGGGATTACAATAGTTCAATAGATAAGATAGTTTTTTCTGGAACATCCCACTCTTCTGTGTGGTAGGGATGAAAGGTAAGCATTTAGTCTAACAGAAATGCCAATTTTCATTTACTCTACATAGCACTTTCCCCATCGGTAAAATTCATTTAATTATACAGATATTTACTGAGACCTTATGATGTGCCAGAAGCAGTTATAGGCTCTAAAACTAAAATGCACTTTAAATATCTTATGTGTAAAGACCTGTTTTCATTAGAAAGCCCTGTTTAATAGTAACTCTTCTTTAGCTGTTAGTCTCAAAACGTGTTTTTTAAATAACCTGTAGATGTTCACCACTTATAAAATATTATATCATCTGTTGGATGTAGAAATGGTTTTTCACTTTCAAAAGTCAGAAAGAACTCTACTATTTAAAAAAAAAAATACCTGTTTTGCTTCTCTTATTTCATGCAACAGTCACAGCATGAATGATGTTTGTAATGATTACGTGGAACTTCCCCTGAAACTTCTACCACTTTATTTTTGTTTTAACTGCAGGTTAGTGATTCCTTAGGAAATTCCTGTAAGGAAAGTAAAGGTTGGTGCCAGAATAACCCATTTACAAATGAGGAAGTGGCAGTTACTTATCCTACACTCAGGTTCAAATCGGAAAGTCGGGACAGAAGCATCTGAATCAGAGCCAATAAAGCTCTAAAAAGGTAATGATTTCTTTTCCAGCATGTTTTCAGATCATTGATTGATTCCCAAGGTCATGTAATAATTTTTAGTTTCCCTTTAGCTTTGTGCCAGTGGCAATTGCTATTTGTCACTAGCTTTAGAAAGGGATTAAGAAGTTAGAGAGGAGGCATGTGGATATTTTAAGTGACCTGAAGGAATACTAATGATATAAATTGTGTGTTTGTGTTGTGTGCATACGCACATGTGTATGCATTAACTAATCAAGAAGCTAAAGAAACTAACAAGAAGTTAAAACATTTACAATAAATTATATGAAATAGCTACAACAATAAATTTAGAGAACTGCTTTATTTTTTAATCTAAGACCTTTTTGAATTATTTTTTTAAAGTCATTATTAACATTTGAGGCTTGCTGCCTTTCTCTTTTAGTCACCCAAGGTAAAATGATACAAGATTTTAATATTAACATTAAATACTACCTTTAGGGAAAAGTTTTCAAACCAATAGCCTTTGTATCTATACTCCCCTGGAAATTTCTTTCATTCTTTTCCATATGTTCAAATTCCTGGCTGGAGATCTGCTAAGAATAGGTTAAGGAGCATATTTAGAACCGGGGATTATTAACAGAAACTTTAAGTCAAAAACTAGCACTAGGTTGTGGGATTGCATTTTCAGGGAAGCAGCTTTTAATATTAAGGCATTTCACTAACTCAGTTGTCTTCCTTAAGTTTGCTGATATTCACTCTGTCAGTATTTAGCAACTCAGGTTTTCTAATATGGTTCAGAAATATGTGGTGCTGTGCTAAAGAAAGGACGTGGATGCTTTGGGTGGGGGGTGGAGGGGGCTTGGAAAAAGGGCTGTAAAGAGAACTTGGGAGGTTGTGATCTCTGGGTCCTCACTTTTATGGAATCACCAGTGTTATCTCCTCTTGGCCTCCCCAACCCAATAAGCATTCTAAAAGAGATCTCTTCAATGATGTTATCCATTGGTCTGTGAATCCCAGGTTAGGCCTGTGCAGGGCTGTCTCTGGCCTCTTGACCACATCCATTCCAGTTTTTGGATTTACAGAATTTCATAGCCTCTCTTTTGTCCTAGGTTGTGGATAGAGCAAAACCTTGACTATAGTGAAAGATATAAAGGCGGCTTAGTGATCTGTAAGTTAACATGGCTACCTAGAGTATACTCAGGAGTACCTCTCAACCATCTTTCCTGATCATTTGGGGCCAATCTCAGTAGGCTGAAGCTCTGTAGTTCAGTAAGATGTTTAGAAACAGAAGCTCCTCAGGGGTCTGACTGCTATGTTACCACTGCCACCCAGAGTCAGGAGCTCCATCAGATCCCCAGCCTCCAGCCCAAGTTCCCTGCAAATGAGAGTCTTCCCAAAGATATTAATTTCCTATGTTCAAAGCCTTCTAAAACTACACTTTTAGTATCATACAACCCCCAGCCATTGGTACCATTTATCCTCTACTATTAGCTCTGTTATCTGATCTGCAGCTTGGAGGCTTGGCTGTTGTAAACCCACAGAGGAAAACTCAAAACTTATATAGAATTAGTAATTGCTTTTTCTCTACCTAGGAGAAATAGTTTTTATGTTTTTGTTTTTTTCTAGGAAGTCAGTTATGTGTTGCCATGTGGATGAAAGGTAAGAAAAACTCTAACCAAACAGGAATATGACTTTTCATTTATGTATATAGCACTTTCACCTTGCCTTGTGTAAAATTCATTCAACTCAACAAATATTTATTGAACCCCTGCTATGTGGCAGACATAGTTCTAAGTTCTACATATTATCAGTGAACAAAAGAGATGGACTACTTACCCTTATCAAGCTCATAGTTACTTCACAGGGGTGTTGTAGTAATTGAGACATGTAATGTGTTTGGCTTAGTGCCTGGCATTTAAAAACTACATAAGATGCAGATTATGTTTATAGAAAATAGGACAAATGGCAGTGTTCCAGGTAGAATTTAATTTAATCATTTGTCATTGCTATAATAAATATTATAAAAATGAAAGATTTAGATTAATACTTTTTACGTCAAAACATGAGAAAATATATCCTTCGAGTCAGTTGTAAAATGACATTAATCTAACAGTCGATATTCTGATTTTCACAGCAATATTCTAGTATGAGTATTAACTTAATTCTTGCATAATTTATAAAATTTAAATATTAGTTCCGTTACAGCTGCCTTTTTCCATTTTTGAATATGCTGAGATCTCATCCCAAGGGTATGTTCTCTTTCCTGAGGAAAGACACACATTTGACGAAAAGAATTCTGTGAAATATTTTAATATGCTTTAAAAAAGAGAAATTTAACAATACAATTTTCCATTATTAAAAAAATGCCTCAATCTTTCAGGTAATACTTCCAGTTTTTTTGTTGTTGTTGTTTTGCTGCAGATGAGCCTTAGTTGAAAATCAGGTATTCAATTGCCTTTTGATTTTTCGAAGTTGATGATACCTAACAACATGAGGGATTGTAAAGAGTTCCCTTTTTTAAAAGTTTGACACTTTTAATAATAATCACTTTACTTTGTATTAAAATCCTCGATAGTATAATAAGCATATTATTCTTTATTATGTAAGTAAGCCCTTAAAGGAACTACAAAGGTCAGAAAGTGAATCATAGTTGAATGTTATAAAACTAGTAGCATTACCAAACAAGAAGAAAAAAAGAAGCCTAATAAAACTTAATTTTTTCCTAACATTAGAATAATACAACTGTAATGCAATCAGAGGACATGCAGTACACACATAGCAGGAAACAATCCACATTAAATTTTAAAATCTATTATAATATTAAGCATCAAGGAAAAAGTTCTTCATCAGATATAGTGTGACCTTATGAAACTAGCACTGGTACTATTTGGCAGTGGTGACAAACTTTCTTAAAATATTCTTCTTTTGAATGGATATATCTATCCATTAGGAAGGAACCTAATACAGAAAACTAATCATAAGTATTGAGACTTTCTATTCCTGTGTGCTTTTCCTTTTGAGTTCTGGATAATACTTTTCTCAAAGATGATTTCATTTTTCTCTACATGAGTTTAGATTTGTTTTAAAATATCTCAACTCATTACAGACAATCCAGATGACTGAGATTTGTGTTAAGGGCAGTGTCTTGAATTTTGGTGCCCAGGTTTCTAGACCTAGCCAGTGGTAGACAATTTTGGTTATTCGTCAGAATCATTGCAAACCTACAGAACTTTCCTCCACAATCCATAAACCCTATGATGATTGAAAATGCATAAATGTGACACATATTTAAGACAAAACAGTTCCATTCTTTCTATTTATATCCAAACTCTTTATAAAGACTTTTGTAGCACGATGCAATGTCTCATTAACCTCATTCCACAGATGGAGAAAAGGAGGAAGGAATTGTCTGTTTGCCTTTTTACTGTCTTCGTGTTGATGTAATAGTTTGTGGTTTGTCTAGCAGAATCACTTCAGCAAAATAAAATGGGGTATACTCTCTTAGACTCCTGTGAACAAGTACAAGCTGTGGTTAATGGAATTTCTTTCAAGGTAATTTGGGTGATCTAGCAAGCTTCCTCAGAGAAGCTTTAAAAAGTATCATTCTAGAAAGAGATGGTATTATAGCTAAGACTCTCAGATATTTTCTCTGCGATACCACAGTGGGGGTTATGATAATCATGAGAGGAGGAGGAATAATTTAGCATGTCTTTGGAAAGGTTTTCCTAGTCACACTGTCACATCATGATACCTCAGTTCTCTGCAGAGCACTTATTAACATTGATTTTTTTTTAATTTAATGAATTAATTAATTTAGTGTCTGTTTCCTTTACTAAAATGTAAAAGATGGCTGAGGAGGTGACATTTAAACAGAGATTTATGTGATAAGAAAGAGTCCAGGAAATATCAGGGGAAACCATTTCAGCTAGAGTGAGAATAGCTCATCAAAGTCCTACTTGAAAATGAGTTTGGCATGTCTGAGGAAAAGAAAGGGCAGGATATCTAGAGCCAAGCAGGATGGAATAGTGTGGAAAGATTTGGAAGAGGCAGACAAAGGCCAGGTCACAGGGAGCTTGGTAAGTCAGAAGTAGGAGGTTGTATTGTGCTCTGAGTTAAATGGCAGCTCCTGGGGGCTGTGGGAGGGGAGGGTGTTCAGCTAGAGTGACACAATCTGATCTACAAGATTTGACTTTGGCCCCTGTACTAAGAACAAACTGAAGGAGGTGGGGCAGGAGTGGAAGCAGAAAGGCAGTTAGGAAGGCACTGGAATATTCCAGTTGAGAGATATCATTGGCTTGAACTAGGAAGGAAGTGGTGGGGATGGAGAGAAGTGGTAGGATTCAAAAATATGTTTTAAAGGTAGAATCACTTTGACTTATGGATGGATTAGAGATGCAAGATAAGGGAAAGAAACTTCTCTGGAAGCACTGTGTTGTTCTTGTATTAATTTCTTTGTACTGAAGTAAAACTTATTTCAGTAAAATAAGCAAATATTAAGTGTTCAGTCTGTTGGCACTTTGTATATGTATATGGTTGTTTAACCAACCACAAAACAAGATATACATTTCCATAACCCAAAAGACTACCTCAAGCCCCCTCCCAGGCAGTACCCTCAACTCTTATCCACTCTTGATATTCTTCCCCAACCCCTTTACTACAGTCCATTTTGCATATCTTTAATTTTCTTAAACTGTTGCTTTGTTCATTCCATTCTTCTATTTGGTAACTTTAATGGTGCCCCACTGTAACAAGATACCTAAAGGTATTAACTTGTAATTAATTTGAATCCTTCCGTTGACTCATCTCAACCCCTTTCTCCCACTTCTTCCTTTGTCATAGATAGAATATATTACTCATTACTCTTCCAGATAAGTCTTGATTATTTCCATCTTCTAAAACTTTACATATATTAGCCTTTTAATCTAAAATATCTTTAGATTTAAAATCTTTCTCTCTTGGTTCTACTATTCTTCAGGGCCTCAGTTGGCCTTACATGAAAATACCAGGATAATCCTCCATTTGTCCAAGGTGTGTGGCATCTGTGTTGCTTTAATGTCTACACTGCAGTTTCCTTGTTTTTTGCTTTCTTAGGAAGTGTAGCATCTATATTGCTTTAACGTCTACACTGAATTCTTGTATTTTGTTCTTCAAGAATGCATGGCATCCATTTTGCTTTAATATCTTCACTGCTGTCTCCTCTATTTTGTTCCTTTATGTATCCATCACCTCTAGCATAGTACCTGGTGCAAGTTTGGTGTTCGATATATATTTGTTGAATATATGATGAAAGAATTCATTTAACATGCATCATTAGTTATCTTTGATGTATTTGTACTATCTCCTCATCTGGATGGTACGTTTTCTATAGCAAATTACACATGATATCTTTCATAATATCTAGCAAGGTAATCTAGAGAAAGTAATTGACTAAAATGTTAGCAAACCTTGTCTTTCCTAAAATGCATCTCTTTGCCTATCCTAATTGATTTCTTACCGATTCAGGCAACTTTGCCAGGTGTTATCAGTGGGTGATAATAGACATATCATCTGCACTCAAATTTGGTGTCTCAGGTGTGGGGGATGTGGTTCAGATATCTGGTAGAACCTTCTGGCAAACTCCAACCTAAGTATGCATGTAAGAAATACTTTTTGTACCTGGAAATTTACCAAACCTGCTATGGTAAGTAGACTCTGCCTAGAAGCAAGAATGGACTATTTTTTTAACACTTCTGATAAATGAGTATGTAATAGACATGCAGATCATTTCTATGTAATAACATGAGATTAAGCATAATCAATTCAATGCTCTCAGAAATTTTGATGAGGGAACTAAACTGACTGCAAGGCAATTTGATTAAGTTTTTTTTTTAAACTCAGTAGTAGGAAGCCAAGGTTTAGTGTAAAGGCAGAATATGAAATGGAGGACCTGAATTCAAAGGAAGTTCCAATTCTTTCATTAACTAGATGTGTGTCTTTGGATAAGTCTTTGGATAAATTATCTGAAATATAATTTTCTTATCTTTAAAGTGGATATGACCAGAAAGCCTTGAGAAGAGAATGAGATGGTGCATGGGAAGATCTTTTGTGGTCTACGTGCCATCTATTAATAACAAGATGGTAAAAACATAATTTAAGAGAAAAAGAAAATGTGTATATAGGTCCAGAAAATATTAACCATGTTGCATTGCTGTTTTCTGTTGCTTATCAGGCATTGCACCCCGCTTAGAAATTATTCTTTACTGGCTGACTCCTTTCATATTGGCAATTGTTGTCATGGTTCTTGTCTCAGACTCCTGAGAGCTGTTCATGAATTGTCACTTAGATTCATCTGGGCACCCCTCCATTAGTGTTGGATTCCAGTAGTCATGGAAATTACAACTTGTCCTGTTTAGTGTGGCAGCTGTTAAGCAAATAGCATCCTCAATTTTATGTCATAACTCGGTACTTGAGAATTGGCAGATTAAAAAATTCAATAGCATCATTCTCTACATTGTCTTAACAACAGGCCATCAGTGAAAGGACCAGGAAGTGTACATCACATGCCTATCATAAAAGAGCAATTAGAATTTCTTCCTTAGAAAACAAAAAATTTCAGTAAGTAAACATTTGTTTTGAGTATGTGTAGAAAACAGGTTAGTAGAAAACTATGTTCCCAAGTATTAATTATATATATTAACTAGTAAATAAGATAATTCTATTAAGTTTAGAAAGGAGATTAAGGTTAATTTTTTTACCAAGTACCCTTGGTCCTATTCATTTAATAGCGGAGGATACATAATCTGTCAAAGGACAAAAAAAAATTTTAAAGCAGTTTAAAGTCTCTTTAACAAGGTCAGAAATTAAGTTTTCAGGCTTAACTCCAAGTAAGTATAATGTCATGACTTTAATAACAACTAAAAATAAATTTAGACTTTTGAGCAATTTTTTTTTCTGAGGGAACACAGACCCATGAAAATACCTTGGGGGAAATTGCTACCTCTCTGGAAATTAATGAATCCTTATACTATCCCTGGAGGATTATGGGATGTTTTCTAATTTTGCATTGCAGATGAGAAACCAAATAGCCTGGCCAATAGTTTCCATTTTCAGGGATGGACTGACTAGGACTCTTGTAATGCTCTTCCCTCTTCAGTTTGTCTGTCGTTTGGCCTTGTCCTTTTTCTCTAATACAAAGTAGGCAGATAATACATATGTGTTCTTTGTTTTAGAGTCTTATTTCAATCTCTGAAAGCCCCAGGCATACTCTCTGGCCTATTTAGAGCTAAATGAAAAGCTTAGTTTCTAGTATGTAATATTGTACTTTTCTTTCCAATTATTTGAAGTCTAACCTATAGGATTATACACCCCACATATGGTCATATGACCCCCTAACATCAGTCTGGGCCATGAGACTATTTGCCCAGTGGAATGTAAGCAGAAGTGACATATAGTGTGTCCAAGCAGAAGCTTTGAGAACCATAGCATGCTTCAGCCATTTCTCCCTCCCTCTGCAATGACAGTGGCACGCCCAGATAGGCACTGCTCCTTTTAGCCTGGGTCCCAGATGAGAAGATAGGTAGAGTGGAGCTGCAGGGGGTCCACAGGTGACTCATAACATGAATAAGAAAAAAAATCTTTACCATTATAAGTGATTGAGATTTTGCAGTTGTTTGTTAATGCAAATAATCTAGCAAAATTTGGTAATACACAGTCCTTGCCACAGTGTGACAGATTTAAAATAAGTGACTGCACAGAAGCAGGTGTTCAGTTGGAAATTTACATAAAAACTTGATATTTGCATTTAGTTCATTGTCATTAGATTTTCATCATGTTAATTACATGATGTTAATTACAATCCAGGTACTTGAATAAAAGAAATGTGTCCCTTCTAAAAGAGACAAAAGGTTGGGCTTCCCTGGTGGCGCAGTGGTTGAGAGTCTGCCTGCTGATGCAGGGGACACGAGTTCGTGCCCCGGTCCAGGAATATCCCACATGCCGCGGAGCGGCTGGGCCCATGAGCCATGACCGCTGAGCCTGTGCGTCCAGAGCCTGTGCTCCGCAATGGGACAGGCCACAACAGTGAGAGGCCCGCGTACCGCAAAAAAGAAAAAAAGAGAGACAAAAGGTTAAGTTTAACACTCAACTATAAAAAGGCAGAAAAAGTTCAATAGACCCATGGCATTTATGGATTTAAAATTGACCACATACAGTGTTGTTAAATCTGTGACTTGTGGTGGTTTGTAGTTTTCTTGAAGCATCGGTTTGAATGGTGTTCTTGATGAACCTGTAGGGAGAGTTTGTCACTGTGTATGTCACTGAGCTTCTGGGAGGGCCTCGCCCAATGCTCCTCAAAACACAGTCCCTGGACCAGCAGCCTCAGAATCACTTGGGACCTTGTTAGAAATGCAGGTTCCCAGGCATCACCCCAAACTTACTGAATCAGAAACTCATGGGGTTGAGGCCTAGCAATCTGTTTACCCAACCCTCCAGGTGATTCTGGTGTTTGCTAAAATTTGAGAACCACTAGCCCTGTCATTTTCCATGAAGGCCTTTGCTACTCTCTATACCACATAGTGGGACAGGACCTAGAAATTGGCATTTTAAAAGCTTCCTTGTTATTCCTGATACAGGTGGCTCATTTTCACTGGCTTACATTTTAAGAGAGAATGTAGTAATGTTATTTAGAATATGCTTTCACAGTATAAGAGCAGACATTCAGGATAAAGAAATGGTGGTATATATATATATATATATATATATATATGCAATGGAATTTTACTCAGCCATAAAAAAGAATGAAATAATGCCATTTGCAGCAACATGGATGGACCTAGAGATTATCATACTAAGTGAAGTAAGTCAGACAAAGACATATCATATGATTATCACTTATATGTGAAATCTAAAAAAATGATACAAATGAACTTATTTACAGAACAGAAGTAGACTCACAGACATAGAAAACAAACTTATGGTTACCAAAGGGGAAAGGGGGTGGGGGATAAATTAGGAGTTTGGGATTAACAAATACACACCACTATATATAAAATAGATAAACAACAAGGACCTGCTGTATAGAACGGGGGACTATATTGAATATCTTGTAATAACCTACAATGGAAAAGAATCTGTAAAAGAGTAGATATATATATATATACACACACACACACACACACACACACACTCATATATATATATATATATATATATATATGTATTACTGAATCTCTTTGCTGTACCCCCGAAACTAACACAGCATTGTAAATCAACTATACTTCAATTAAAAAAACAAGAGTGAACATTCATAAAGAGCTTGGTATCCAGCAAATGTCAAGGATCTCATATACAGGCAATTTAAGGTAATAAATTGATGTTTAAACACTCATTATCATAACAAATATTGGCTTTTATAAGACATCAAACCACAGATTTGTTTACACAGTGTCTCGTGACATCCACAATGAGGAGTGAAGCCACTGTAAAGAACACAAAGCATGAAGTTCCAGTCCCTACTTTTCTCAGCTGCACACTTTACCTGCCTGCCCTGAGGACGAGGGACTAGGAAGACAGGAGACTAGGAACCAGAAGTTTGGAAAATAGTTTCCCAAAGGCAGATGTCTTAAATTAAAACATGAAGGCAGAAATCTAAGTCAGATTGGGAAAGGTAGTCCTGGGTGGGGTGTGAGTCAGGATGAAGAGGAATATGAATAGGAGTCAAAAAAAAAAAAACAGCAAGAAAGAAAAGAAGGAAGGAAGGCAGGGAAGGAAGGAAGGAAGGAAGGAAAAGCGTTAATCGGTTTGTTTTAAGGTCTTACTTCCCATCTCTTTTGCCAACATTATGATCATATTAAATCAGCACCTGAGAACCATGACTTGCTGCTGATCTTAATGCAGCAGAACTATTTCCTGTGGTTAGAATGTAAGTGCCATGGGATCAAGATCCATGTCAATCTTGTGACCATGCTACTCCAAACCCTGATCAATCAGTGAGGCCCAGAGGCAGCTTTACTGTGAAGGTAAGCCTCCGGCTTCCTCCCTTGCACAGGTCACTTTTAATATACATAATTTTATTTTTGTAATTTTTTATTATTTTTCTTAAAAAGGACCCTGAAAATGATATAACCTCCAGATCTCAAATGTGGATCCACCTCTGGTTAGGAGGTGGATAAATTGAGGTGAAATATGCTTGGACAGAGGTCAGTGAGAGCATGACAAGGGAAAAGATTAAATCAATATGTAGAAGAAAATCAGCTATATACCTGGTGATTGACTGGATTGTGTAAGGAGGAAAAAAAAAAAAAGTGAGCAATTCTGTTTCTTTCTTTGACTGTATTATTAAGTTCAAAGGTAAATCTTATGTAATGACAGGCTATCTGGATATCAACTAATATATAAAAGGCACCTCAATGATTCAATTCTTGCCGAAATAGAGAAATAGCTAAATTCCACTATAATTAGGTGGATTACAAACTGGTTAAGTGACTGTACCACATGACACTGATAGGAGTTTCTAGGGGTGCATGAATTGCCTAGGTCTTTGTAACTCCTGTTTTCAATATCTTTTGTCATTTGGACCAAATTATAAGCATATGACTAAATGTATTAGCATACGTGATGTGTTTTGGAGAAGACCAGAAAATTAAGCTAAAAACTCAAAAGGATGCAGAATTAGACTCTATAAATCCTTTTAATTGGGATACATGACTTGGCAGCAACATTGTTAAAACTGCCTGAGCTCACTTCATGTTGAGTATGTGATGTCCACCTATGAGGGCTAATGTCATCCTAGGCCACATTAATAGAAATGGTTTCTTGACTCTAGAATGAGGGAGGAATGGTAGCCTCATTTGGCTTCAGAATGTTCACTGTTGTCTTCGAACAGTGGGTTGTTGATATATTCTTTTTTTTTTTTTGCGGTACGCGGGCCTCTCACTGCTGTGGCCTCTCCCATTGCGGAGCACAGGCTCAGCGGCCATGGCTCACGGGCCCAGCCGCTCCGCGGCATGTGGGATCCTCCCGGACCGGGGCAAGAACCCGTGTCCCCTGCATCGGCAGGCGGACTCTCAACAACTGCGCCACCAGGGAAGCCCTGTTGATATATTCTGTCTGACAAGACGGGTTCTATTTAACCCCTCTGAGGATAAAACTAGGGTCAGTATCAGTAGGTTTGATTTTTATTGTAATTACTTTTTACTAGAGATATAAAAGGTAGAACTGTGGTAGTGAGTGGCCCATTGTATGTGTTCAATCATAGGCTGAAAGACAGTCACTTAGTAGGCATTTTTAAGGGAGAAAAGCATTAGGTAGTCGGTTATTTCATGTAATTTAAGGTATCTTTTTAAACTCAGTGTTTTCAAGATTCTATTACTGTATGACTCCTTGATAATTTTTACCTAAACTCCATGTTGTTGGTCCAACTCCTTCTGAGTTGTTCTTTTAACTACTAGAACTGGCAGCAACCCACAGCATGTTCCTTTCTGTGTTTCCAGAGTTTCCTTTCATGGATCCAAAAGATAAATTCTTACTGAGAACTAATTTACTATTTATTTTTCTGTTCAAGAAGAATTCAGTTTATTCATCTATAGTAAGGCTTAATAAAGTGTAGTTTCTGGCAAAATTAAAAGGGTTAAATAAATTATCTTCACACAATAAAGACAATATATAGACATCTATGGTGAAAGGCCCATTCAGCTTATAAACTGTAACCTGATTGTTCTGGATTTTTCAGTTCAAGTTTTTCTGAAAAAGACTCTGTAGTCATACTCTTCAGAATTCTCAGCCACGTACCTATTCAATTAGCATTAATAAAACATAAGATCAACTATCTTTTGCCCAAAGAGTTATGCTAGAAAATATTCTCTTAAAGATTATCCTTCTATTTGATGAATTAGCCAGATTTTCACAGTAAAAATATTTGGGATCTTGTATTACTTGGACTAGTAACACTTACTTAATTCTCTTAAAGGTCAATGAATAAAAAGGACATTCAATAACAAAAGAGACAGTAGAATTAACTTTAATGAGCAGTTATCATTACCAAAGCATTCTTTTATAAAATAACAAAGAATGATGACCAAATTTAGATTTAATTTTATAGTTTCTATGAAACAAGCTAATTAATTCTTCAATATGATCACCATAATTAAAAGGGAAAAATCTCCTATTGATTAGTTGAACTTATTTAAATATCATGAACAGTCATGGGAAAAGGTAAAACAAAAAGTCAAGATGAGGAATCAATAATCATGTTCAGAAAATAATGAAATCAAATAGTATATCTAACTGAATATAACCATTATAAAAAGAGATGAGAGAGAAAAGTGTTATTACAGTACTTGTATATATTTTTTTGTCCCCCAACATCTTTGTAAATTAGGATTTGCCCTATTGCTTCCCTGAAGTCTTCACAGGAAACATGGAAATACTAGACTGCAGTTGGCCTCTGGGTTACACCTGGCAGTTTATTCTTTGCAACTGAAACTATTCAGGAACACTTGCAATCTAACTGCTTTCAAAGAAACCAGTGGAGAAAGATATATTCAGTAAAAAGCAATAGGTTGTACTTAAATGACTCAGTTTTTAAATTATCCATCATATATGGCATAGGCTGTTACTGAGCAGTGGTCTACCACATTCTATTATAATCAACATGTGATAAAGTCTTAAGAAATTGATATTTACTTTTATAGAAACAATAGTAGGAAAATATGTGGAATTTTTGGTTCTTGTTTTAATGAAGTATATAAAACAAGAACAAATTCTGTACTTACAGGTTTTTAAATTTATCTTGAGTGCCTTTTATTATATCATCATCACCATCATCGTCATATACTATTATATTTAACTACTGTCATGGAATCTAATGTTGACCTCCCAATTCACCTGTAGTATTGCAAATCCAATAGGGTCTCAGTAATAGAAAGAAAGTCTTTTTTTTTTTTTCTTTTCTTTGGCCATGCTGTGCGGCATGTGGGATCTTAGTTCCCCAACTAGGGATCAAACCTATGCCCCCTGCAGTGGAAGCACGGAGCCCTAACGACTGGACCTCCAGGGAATTCCAGAAAGTCTTAATAGGTAACCTAAAAGACCCCTATTTGGATATAGAGCTTATGTTCACTATAACGCCATTAGCAGGGCTCAAGAATATCAGCTAGACAAATAAGAGCTGTAGGATTTAGTGAGTCATTCCAGAAAGAACCACAAATCAATTCAAGCACAAACTGGTTTCTCTGCTCAAATGCCACCTTCTTCGAGATGCCTTTCCTGATCACCTGTCTAAAATAGCTCTTTCATAGTCACTGTCTAATCATTTACATATTTTTTTCATAGCATTCATCTTTACCTGATGCTGTGTAACATGTTGATTTGTTTATTATCTCTTTCACCGCTAGAATGTAAGCTCCTTAAGGACCAAGGTATTTAATTTGTTCATAGTCCTACAAGCTGAAAAAAAATGCCTAAAAAATTGGTGACTTTCAATAAATATTAAATGAATGAATGCAACTCAGGGGAAGGTCAAATATCTGCCAATGGATGAAAAGTGAAATCCTTCTGTCTTGTAGACATTTGGGATACTGAACACCTTTTACCCAGACTAAAAGCTAAAAGATAAAAATAATACAAATTTCCTTGAACCCAATTTTTCTCAGTGTGATAGTAGGATACATAAAGAGTCTAAAAAACCTGTAAAGCTTCCTTATGAAAAACAATTATACTCTAAATTTTGGTCATAAATAAGAGTCCAGAATTTTTGCAACCTCCCTCTTCTATTAATCAGAGATAGATAAGTAGAATATTCTAAGCAATCAGAATGCAGTTATAGTCCACTGCTCTCAAGAGTAAATTAAAAAACAAATTTAGAAATATTCTGGGAATAATTAGTACCAGAGAAGTTGAGCTGAATGTAAAAGAAAACATTTATAATACATGAGATACTTTTAATATGTTCATGAAATTTTTTAGCATTTATGATTGCGTTGGGGTTAATTATTTTGGCAAAGGAAAGGATTTGAGAACTGTGGCAGTCAGATCAGTAAGCCACAGGAAGCTGTTTTACTCCATTACTTAGGGTTTTCAGTGAGTTTACATAGTGCTTGTGGGACTAGCAAGCTTCAGGGATTTATCTCATGGGGTCCGGAACTGCTGGGAGAGCCCACTGAGGAGAACTGTTGATTCTCACATCCTATGTGGGAAGGAAAGAAAAAAAAAGACATTTAGCGAAAATAGACATCGCACCAAACACGGAAAGATCATCTGATAGCAACTGAGGCAAAATCAGAGATATCCTTGCATTGAAGCAGTGATGTTTTTGGTAGCAGCCAATTTGAATTAAGAAATGGAAGTATCCGTACTTTCTTTCTGTGAAGGTAGTGGTACTGTTTTTGTTTTTCTTTCCCATTAGTTAGCAACCATAAAGCAGTAATTGGAAAAAACTTGTTAATAATCCTACGCTCTTAATTTTTATTTGAAAGACAAATCGCAAGGAATATGTCATTTTAAAAAAACTGAGCAGTTCCCTGAGAAAAGGAATGTTTTCTCATAAGCAGCCAAATACCCTTAATGACACAATTGCAGGACTCTGACACTATGGCCCATTTTGAAATTTCATGAAAATAGTAAGTTAGTATAGAGAATGTAAATTCCAATCAAGTCGTCATTACTCTGTTTGGTTCTGTTTACTTATGCCTTTTAGCTTTTTGCTTTTAAAGCACTGGTATTTTCATCCTTTCTTAGTTCCATTTAATATTTTCAGCACTCTGCCCTTTCGTTATATGCAAGAAATGCTCACTCCCCTCTCCCCGCCCCACCAACCCCATATCCTATTTGCTTTGCTGTCTTATTCAGCACCGAATAAACAGCGTTGTTTGTAAAAGAGGAACCCAAATCGATGTTAGATATACAATAGGCAGTTTCTCAGTTCAGATGGCCAACACTTGCTTCTAACATTCTTTTCTTAACATTCCCTATTTTATACAAAAATAAGCTTCAGCTGCATAGCACAGGGAGATCAGCTCAGTGCTTTGCGACCACCTAGAGGGGTGGGATAGGGAGGGTGGGAGGGAGACGCAAGAGGGAGGGGATATGGAGATATAAGTGTACATATAGCTGATTCACTTTGTTATACAGCAGAAACTAACACAACATTGTAAAGCAATTATACTCCAATAAAGATGTAAAAAAATATAAGCTTCATATTTAATATCAAATGGGAAAAAGAAAACCATACTATGGAATAGCATTATCATAAAAAGGCATTGTTATAAAAAGACATTATTCTTAGAGTTTTAACTAGAAAGCACTAATGCCTGCCCATTTTCATACCCAAAGCCTGAAAAATACTCTGCATATTTAAAGAACATAGTAATAAAAATCTTGCTTTGATTTTCTTCCTTGCCTAATTTTTCAACACATTCTAACTGATTTTAGCATATTTTGTTTTCATTTTAGGAGAGTTATTTTAGTCCCATCTTTTATTTGACTTCATACTTCATTCTTTTCCTCCCTTTTCATTTTCCTGATTGAAACTTGATATATTCAAAGCAGGAAATGAATAAGAATAGCCTTCCAGGTTATTTCCTGAAGATAAAACTCAGCTTCAAATCCAAGGAAAATAAAACTGAATTTCAATACGTAATTAAGGATTCTGAATAACAGAACAATTTGAGAATTTTTTTTTTTATCAAGTGTTTTACAATGCCTAATTATTCTTCAAGATTTGGTATCTGGCAACTCACTAGTGCTCTGTACTCTTCAGATCACTGAGTGACTTTTGCATTTTATCAACTGAAGGTTGATAAAAGTTTTGAGCATTGTAATTTTTCTACAGCACTGCACTTTGGATTACAGGAACTGCACTATTTGTTTTGCCATGGGTTTCAAAACTTATCTTTCTTGTATTTTAATGAGGCGACACACATCTTCAAGCTGTCATGCTACTAAGCCTAGGTTAGCAGGCCACTGCTGGCTTTCCCTCCCTGGTCCTCAACTCCTCCCCAGCCCCCATTCTCCCTCTCAGCTCCTCGGCAACCTCCTTCACTTACACACAAAGCAGGGATTCAATATGCAGTGCTTTGATATTTGTTAAAGACCGTAAGTTCTTGCTGTTGTCGACCACAATATTTAGCTTATTAACACAGTGACATCAGGCTTCCTAACGGCTTGCAGACTCCATGGGATGAAAGGCGGCAGCAGCAAGGAATATTAAGAACCCTTATCCACAACCACTTAAGGGTACATTCTTAAGGAAAAAAATGCTTCCTCTTCAAAGGGTTATGGGGTAACAGATAAAACACAGAATTAAAGGCTTAGAAGGATGGGGGATGGCAGAATGGAGAAAGGAACCAACCCTGAGAAGCTAATCAATCTAACCTGGTTCAGGAACATATACTATCTCCAATCCTTTTCCAAGTTCTATACCTTCTGGTCAAGAAGGGTTATATATCAATTTAACAAAGTTATTTTCAAATAAAATTTTCTTTCCTGGCCTTAGGAATTATTGTCAACATGATTTCAGGGTCAAAATACTAAAATTATTGAAAAATATAAACATCTAGTTTGTTTTGTTTTATTCTAAAATATATTGGGCTAAGACAAGTTAGAAGTGTCTGAACATTACTGAAACATGAGATTATGCTTCAATATGTCTT
The DNA here is from genome assembly GCF_000442215.2 of Lipotes vexillifer. Lineage (NCBI taxonomy): Eukaryota > Metazoa > Chordata > Mammalia > Artiodactyla > Lipotidae > Lipotes > Lipotes vexillifer. The sequence goes on from NW_006792683.1 coordinate 1,148,706, forward strand.
AGACCTTTTGAAACTGGTGCTTCTGAAATTATCTAGAGATTGAGTTGCCATTAGGCAAAATAAAAAGTCCAGGGCTGTTTTATCCTCCAAGTGCAGAATTGTTGCACAACAGAAAAAAGGAATGTGGTGTGATTTGTATACTTAACAGAGAAGGCACATGTCAAATTGCTTTACCAAATTCTGGAAAATAAGAACAGTGTTCTATTTTTTTTTTTCTCTTCCTAGGCTCTGGGAGAAATAGGTTCTGATTCATTCACTTATTCATTAATTCATTCAAAGAACCTTGCCCAAATTATAGCTGCCTACCCAGTAATGCTTGTTGAGCAAGTGAAAGAATCAAGAATTATTTTATCATCTGAAAAATTCTTGGTAAATTTGGTAAAGGGCTTGATAAAACACATTGCTGGGCCGTTCTCATCACTAAGTTTGAGAGGAGGCCAAGAATTTGCATTTCTAATAGTTCCCAAGGCACTGGTGCTGCTGCTCCGGGGAATCATACTTTGAGAGCACTAGTCAACACCACCAATGTTTGTTACACAGATTTTGTTTGAATTGGTGGAGGCATTTACTTGCTGTAACTGAATTTAAAAAAAAAACAACAACAAAAGTGTGGTTGTTTCTCCCAAAAGAAAAATGTCTATCCTTCTCCAGATAACAGTGGGGAGTAGTCAGTCAAGTAGAACAATTCTTGTTAGCCTTTTAGGTTACCTGCTGTGGTAACACTTCACTGCAGGGGCTTCCCCAGATGTAGCAGATGCACTGGGATCTAGCTCAGGTGATGGATATAGGTGGAAAGGTCAGTGCCTTCAGGGCAGGAAGCTCTCAGGGAAATGAGAGTTCTGTGAATTTAAATAAATACTATTAGATGAGAGCTGAGGGTTACTCTTCCTAGTTTGCTGTTTTTTCACAATCTCTGTCATTTTGCATTTTCCTTTCTTGTTGCTACCAGCATTCTCACTTAAATCTTAAACACTTAAACTTAAAATCTTTGCCTGGATAGTTGACTTCTTGATAAATACTCATAAAAAGGTAAATTTGTCTCTCCTCATCCCTTCATGTTAGTCTTGGGCAAGTTCAACTCCTAACCTGCTTTTCTTCTCACTTTACATGTTCTTCCTGGGGCAGCTCACTTGCTAAAGCAGCATCTACCATCTACAAGGTCCAGCACGCCAAGTCCACTTTCTCTAGCCCAAATTCATTCTAATTTCAGGTAACTTTTAAACAATTTCATTTAGATGTCTCATATACATCTCAGCTGGTCAGAGGAAACCCAGTTGGTTGGCTGCCTAGATGTATCCCAGGGTGGAATGGGGTGAATTTATCATAGTTCAGGTCCAGGCCTCAGCCTTTCAGGTTCATGAACCTGATCTTATCTAATGCTCTAATGTCAGCTATAGATAGGGGAACTGAATGATTCCAATAAGTTTACAAGAAACAATAAATTCCCAATTTTCTAATTTATAATACAAATAAAAATTTTCATATGGATCAGTGTATCTGCAAACCACCCCCCCTTCTTTCTCTCTCTCTCTCTCTTTTTCTCTCTTTCTCCAGATATCAATAAAAGAGGCCACATGATAAGCAGAACTAGAGCTCTGACCTCACTGGAGATATCATATCCAGGCCAAGAGAGACCACATCTATGCCCCTTTGAGGGGCTACTTCTCTAATAGTATGTTAGTTGCCATCTCCATATTCTGTCTTTCATATCAGTGGAAAGTGCTGAACACATATCACCACCTCTACTGTGACAAATTATCTTCTAAAGTTATCCTGTTTCAGACTGGAACAGGGAGTTGTTAGACTATCCCAGAGCAATTATATATATGCTAACATAGCTTGACCTTGTCTGTACTTCACAACTCTGGTTGAGAAAATGTTACATCTAGCATATATCTAACTAATCTTATTCATGAAGTGTTATTTTACACATTGACTCTCAGGTTCTGGGGCATCCTTGTCTTACTCTTGTATTTTCTATCTTGGTTAATGGAATCAACATGTACTGTCACTTAGAATCTCAGAGTCATCCTTTTGACTTCTTCTGATCCCCTGGCTACCACATTAAATCAAACACCTGCAAAACCTCCTAACTCTCTTCCTTTTTCCAACCTTTCCAATCTATTCTCAATATTGCTGACAATGTCAAACACAGCCTGCCATTTCCTTATTCAAAGCTTTCAATGACCTCCTATATTTTTAAACTTCTTAGTATGAAATACAAGCTATTCTTGATCTGAGTTCTATAGACTTCTTCAGCCTCATCTCCACCACTTATCCAGATGTGCATCCCATGCTCCAGCAATACTAAATTACTGTCAGTTCCCTGAATTGCCACAGTCTTTCACCCATGCTTCTGTACCTGTGTTCATCCAATCTGGACTATTCAGCCTTCCACTTTCTTTTTAAATCATGACAGAGTAGGGTCAATTACTTATGAAGAGCCCTTCTTTTATTTCTGTTTTATTTGCTTATTGAGGCAGATACCACATTATTTTTATTTTTATAACTATGTAATAAATTCTACTTTCCTCTTTGCTCTTCATTTAAAAATGGTTCCTGAGACTTCAGACTATCCTCCAAAGCTACAGTAATCAAGACAGTGTAGCACTGGCACAAAAACAGAAATATAGATCAATGGAACAGGATAGAAAGCCCAGAGATAAACCCACACACTTATGGTTGCCTTATCTTTGATAAAGGAGGTAAGAATATACAATGGAGAAAAGACAGCCTCTTTAATAAGTGGTGCTGGGAATACTGGACAGCTACATGTAAACAAATGAAATTAGAACACTCCCTAACACCATACACAAAAATAAACTCAAAATGGATTAAAGACCTAGATGTAAGGCCAGACACTATCAAACTCTTAGAGGAAAACATAGACAGAACACTCTATGACATAAATCACAGCAAGATCCTTTTTGACCCGCCTCCTTGAGAAATGGAAATAAAAACAAAAATAAACAAATAGGACCTAATGAAACTTAAAAGCTTTTGAACAGCAAAGGAAACCATAAACAAGATGAAAAGACAACCCTCAGAATGGGAGAAAATATCTGCAAATGAAGCAACTGACAAAGGATTAATTTCCAAACTTTATAAGTAGCTCATACAGCTCAATATCAAAAAAACAACCCAATCCAAAAATGGGCAGAAGACCTAAATAGACATTTCTCCAAAGAAGATATACAGATTGCCAACAAACACATGAAAGAATGCTCAACATCATTAATCATTAGAGAAATGCAAATCAAAACTACATGAGATATCACCTCACATTGGTCAGAATGGCTATCATCAAAAAATTTACAAACAATAAATGCTGGAGAGGGTGTGGAGAAAAGGGAAACCTCTTGCACTGTTGGTGGGAATGTTAATTGATACAGCCACTATGGAGAACAGCATGGAGGTTCCTTAAAAAACAAAAAATAGAACTACCTTATGACCCAGCAATCCCACTGTGGGGCATATACCCTGAGAAAACCATAATTCAGAAAGAGTCATGTACCACAATGTTCATTGCAGCTCTATTTACAATAGCCAGGACATGGAAGCAACCTAAGTGTCCATCAACAGATGAATGGATAAAGAAGATGTGGCACATACATACAATGGAATATTACTCAGCCATAAAAAGAAACGAAATTGAGTTATTTGTAGTGAGGTGGATGGACCTAGAGATTGTCATACAGAATTAAGTAATTCAGAAAGAGAAAAACAAATACCGTATGCTAAGACATATATATGGAATCTAAAAAAAAAAAAAAACAGGTTCTGAAGAACCCAGGGGCACAACAGGAATAAGGTCGCAGACATAGAGAATGTACTTGAGGATACAGGGAGGGGGAAGGGTAAGCTGGGATGAAGTGAGAGAGTGGCATGGACATATATACACTACCAAATGTAAGATAGCTAGCGGGAAGCAGCCGCATAGCACAGGTAGATCAGCTCGGTGCTTTGTGTCCACCTGGAGGGGTGGGATAGGGAGGGTGAGAGGGAGACGCAAGAGGGAGGAGATATGGGGATATATATATACACATATAGCTGATTCACTTTGTTATAAAGCACAAACTAAAACACCAGTGTAAAGCAATTATACTCCAATAAAGATGTAAATAAATCAATAAATAATGGGTTAAAAAAATGGTTTCTTAGTTATTCATTAGTGTTTATTTTTATAAATATATTTTATAATTGTTTCTGGCTTCCTCAATAATCTTTATGAAATTTTTATTAAAATAATATCAAAATGGTAGACTTATACTTTAACTGTTAAGTCGTCTCATTCATATGCATAATTTACCTCTCCACTAATTCACATCTTTTTTTAATATTCTTTAATAAAGTTTTTAAAAGTTCTCCATAAAGGTCTTTTATTCTTCGTGTTACTCTCCAAAAATTTTTTACCTTTTTTGTTGCTACTATTTCATTTATATTTTAATTTACAGTTGGTTATTGTTGATATAGAGAAACATGGTAGATTTTTTAAGTTGATATTTTTTTCAGTAAACTTGCTAAACTCCTATTAACTAATAAGTTATCTGTTGGTTTTGTTGGTTTTCTATGTGGATGGTCATACATTTGCAAATAATAATGGTTTTGTCATTTTCCTTCAAGTGTCCTTTCCTTTTTCATACCGAATTGCTACACTATGTTGAAGTTTAGTGGAGACACCAAGCACCCTTGTCTTGTTTCCAAACTTATAGGCAATGTGTCTAATATTTTTTTGTTGTAAAATTTACTGTAGGCTTTGGTTTAGAGGTCTTGTTAAATTAAGGAATGTCTCTTAAATTTTTCACTTTTGAGATTGTTTTTCTCTTAGTCTCAAGTATTAAATTTTATCAAGTGCCTTTTCCACATTGTTTTCTATATTAATTGAGATACATTTAGTAAATGAAATTGATAAATTTCCCAAATGTTGAATCATCCTTGCATTCCTGAGATAACGCCTCTTAATTATACTGTTATTTTTAATATCCTATCAAATTCAGTTAGCAATAATTTATTTAGAATTCTCATATGTGTTAATAAGTGAAATAGACTTATGGATTTAAAAAAATTTTTATACTATCCTTATCTAATTTGGAAGTCAAGGTTATACTAGGCTCATAAAATGCTTGAGCGTCTTTCTCTTTTTTTAATTATCTGAAACAACTTAAAAAATATAAGGATCATCTGTCCCTTGAATGTTTGATGGAAATCACCTGCAAAACTTTCTTGGTTAAACGTATCTCTTTCTTCTTTCCTTCCTTCCTTTCTTCCCTTTTGCTTTCTTTCTTTTTTTCTTTTTAAGAGTTGGCAACATCTTTGAATATTATTTCAAAACCTTTAATAATTACTAATCTATTCTTCAACTTTTATAATTTATTCTCATGCTAATTTTCGCATCTTTCCTTTTTCAGAAAAAGTACTTTATGTGCTCAAATCTACTGAGGAATAGCACTACATCATATTCTCTCTTATTATATTTATTTCTACATTATCAATTCTGTTATATTTGTATCTGTGTTACTATATAATTGTAGCATGAACAGTGTTTATTATTAAATGGTCTTCAAGCATTTTTTCTAGTTTCTCATATTCCAACCATTGGATATGCCATAATTTATTTAACCAGTCTGGTAGCAGATTGTATTTCCCAGAGGTAGCCACAATCTATGTCCCATCCCACATGCTCTTGACACTCCTTCCTTAAGAGACTAGGGTGACCCAATGGGTAGGGATGGAATCTTTCACATTTTTCCTCAAAGGATTTCCTTTAGTAAAAGATACTCCCAAATTTGGCAGCCGTCTGCTTCATATTTGGGGTTCCCTACTTCCATATCCTATCTCTATGGCAATGTTAAGACTAAAAAATAGATAATAAAAACCTGATTTATCAATATATCTCAGTGGCTGTTGCAGCAGAAGTCACAGAGTAGAACCCAAGTCAATGGACTACTTTTCTACTATCAGTGTCCTCTTTCAGGGCATAGTGGTTCCTGATTTCTTGCACCCAAACCGGTTCTCTGGCTTGTGATTTCTAAGAAGGAAATTTTCACCTAATGTTTGTCATAAACATTAACCTTATAAAATGCTTAAGCAGCTTTTCCATTTTTTAATAATGTCTCTCTCCTTTTTAATAGTTTGCTTCTCATCTGTAAAAGAATGTTAAAGTGTAGGTATGTACTTCAGAAATTGTGAGGAGAGGTACCGTCTCATTTAGGAGTTTTATGGTCTTAGATTCCCATAACAAGGAGTGTAATCTCTCATGCAGGAAGCACTTAAAAGCGTTCTCATTTGAGGCAAGGAAAAGTTCCTTGAAATAAAAATTAGAGGATATGAATACTTTAGAAACTCTTATATAATTGTCCTTATAAAAGGCTGCTTCTATTACACATCCTATCTATAGGTCTAATTTTCCCAGAGACAGGTATTTAGAGCTGAGCATAGTTATTTTAAGATGGGCCATGCTGCCATTTTTTCAAGGAGATAAAAGCATAAAAAATCCTGCACAGAAAAAATCTCCAGTTCAAAAGATGAAAGCTAATTTTGTTCATCCCATTGTTACACATTATTTTGTTATAAAGAATCTAAAGAAACAATTGAGATACTGTTTAATACTCATGTAAATTTGGACCTGTATTATAAATAAATGCAGACTCTAGTGATTTTGAATACAATGTACTTTAAAAGTGATATGATAGTTAAAGACAATATTCCAGAATGATTATTCAAGAAACAATTGTCTAATAAGAGTTGCGGTTATAAAATTCACACCAGCGCATGCTTAGATTGACGAGTTACTGTAGTCCTAACCATAGAGTGAAAAAGTTTATTTCTTAAGGATAGTCTTAACTCTTTCCAAAGTTACTTTGTTCCAAGATTTGTAATTTTCTTAATACCATATTAGAATCTTTGTCGTCATCATTAGCCAATGTGTTTATTCAGTGTTTGAATAGCTTTGATCTGAAAGTACCAAGATAAGCTTCCTGGAGACTTAACCTTCTCTCCTTAAAAAAAAAAAAAACTTTCCAGTAAACATTGGGAGTTGTTTTGGAGCATGATCCAACTGCTTTCCTCTCTCACGTACTCTGTGCTTTAATGACTCATAACACTCAAATAAACTGAAATTTAAATAGGAGAGTTTTATGAATTTAGAATAGTCTAGTCAGAGATCATAGGCAAATCTAAAATCATTACACATTCTGCATTTATTCTAATTTCTGCCCTGGTTTCCCATGAAATGAGAGGAAATGGATATGGATATGTGAATTTATTTTTCCTTTGTAAAGCATCTGCTCTAACTGGGTCAATGACAGGGTTACACCTGTTAAAATGGTGGGTTGATCATATGCATTAGCTTTCATTCCTTCCTCAAATCCACATAACACAACAATAAAAGGATTTTTAAAATAGCATAACAAGGACAAAGATAACTGGAGAGAACACAATGGTGGCAAATTATGCGAAACTGGAAAGCAGATGGACTATAAAGTTAAATCTTAAATTGGCAGTGGGTATTTGAGGAACAACTTAATTTTATGCAGAAGAACTCTCAAAAGATTCAAATTATGATACCACTAACCTCTGGGGGAAGGTTGGGGCTGAAACTTAAATTATAACTGTTAGTCTTTTTTTTTTTTTTTTTTTTTTTTTTTTTTAACATCTTTATTGGGGTATAATTGCTTTACAATGGTGTGTTAGTTTCTGCTTTATAACAGTGCTTAACGTCCAATTTTAAAAAGACAGTCTCAAGTCCTCTCCCCTTCCCTCTGAAGCTGGATGACAGCTCCTTCTCATTCCAGGAGTTTTAATCTCTGCAGAGTTAAAATATACTGTCTCCAGACTTGAAAGACTATACATTAAAATGGGATGAGCAGCCAGACTTTTGCCCTCCAGGTAGGAGATTAGAAAAACCTTCTGTGAGGACTGTAACTAGTCTAACTAGTCCAGAGAAAGAATATTAAATCCTGACTGACACTGGAGGTTCTACTATAGAAAGGCCCTCAGAGAGCAAGTCATATACTTACGCACACAGCTTTCAATACACTTAGTTCATTCCTCTTAAATCCAAAAGAGCAGACTAGATGCCTATAATATTCAGAGAATAGAGCAGAGGTAGGTTTTAGAAGCCAAAGTTGGGGACAAAGAAGATTCTAAAGGTAACCAAGAAGAAAAAACAGGTTTCCTAAGAAGGATTAAGAAGAATGTCTTGGCTATCACAAAGACAACTGGAATGTGGAAAACAATTGAGTAATGCCTCATAATACTAAGGGAACATTTTCTTCCTAAGACTCCAGACCCAACAGATACCCACTAAATGCAAGAGTAAACCAAAGTCATTGTCAGACATGCAGAGTCTCCCTGAAGGATGTGCTCCATGAAAATAAGGGAATAAACAAAAGAGAGAGAGAGAGAGAGAAAGAGCCAGAGAGAAAGACACATATAGACAGAGAGGCAGACACAGGTTCCAGGAGGTAGCACAAGAGAGAGACAATGGTGAAAGCAGTTCCCAAGGCTGCAGAGCTCTAGCAGACTCAGAGATGCATCAAACTATGTTGGAGAACATTTAGCCTCTAAGAGACCTCTTCAAGAAGGAAAGGCTAGGACACCAGGGTACTTAATGCACAAAGAACAGAGTTAATAATATGGGAAACGGGTTCAGGGTATACTTGAACTCTCTGTACTATCCTTGCAACTTTTTTGTGAATCTAAATCTATTCTAAAAGAAAAATTTATTTAAAAAATAGAACCAGGGGAGACCTTCAAGATGGCAGAGGAGTAAGACATGGAGATCACCTTCCTCCCCACAAATACATCAAAAATACATCTACATGTGGAACAACTCCTACAGAACACCTACTGAATGCTGGCAGAAGACCTCAGACTTCCCAAAAGGCAAGAAAATCCCCACATACCTGGGTAGGGCAAAAGAAAAAAGAAAAAACAGACAAAAGAATAGGGATGGGACCTGCACCAGTGGGAAGGAGCTGTGAAGGAGGAAAGGTCTCCACACACTCGGAAGCCCCTTCGCGGGCAGAGATTGCGTGAGGCGGAGCGGGAAGCTTTGGAGCCGCGGAGGAAAGCACAGCAACAGGGGTGCGGAGGGCAAAGCGGAGAGATTCCAGCACAGAGGAGGGGTGCCGACCAGCACTCACCAGCCCAAGAGGCTTGTCAGCTCACCTGCCGGCGTGGTTGGGGGCTGGGAGCTGAGGCTCGGGCTTCGGAGGTCGGATCCCAGGGAGAGGACGGGTTGGCGGCGTGAACACAGCCTGAAGGGGGCTAGTGCGCCACAGCTAGCTGGGAGGGAGTCCGGGAAAAAGTCTGGACCTGCCTAAGAGGCAAGAGACCATTGTTTCAGGGTGTGCAAGGAGAGGGGATTCAGAGCACCGCCTAAATGAGCTCCAGAGATGGGCGAGAGCCGCGGCTATCAGCGCGGACACCAGAGACGGACATGAGACGCTACGGCTGCTGCTGCAGCCACCAAGAAGCCTGTGTGCAAGCACAGGTCACTATCCGCACCTCCCCTCCCAGGAGCCTGTGCAGCCCGCCACTGCCAGGGTACCGTGATCCAGGGACAACTTCCACGGGAGAGCACACAGCATGCCTCAGGCTGTTGCAACATCATGCTGGCTTCTGCCACTGCAGGCTTGCCCCGCATTCCGTACCCTTTCCTACCCCACCTGCCACCTGAGTGAGCCAGAGCGCCCGAATCAGCTTCTATTTAAACCCTGTCCTGTCTGGGCAGGAAAGAGATGCCCTCAGGTGACCTACATGCAGAGGCGGGGCCAAATCCAAAGCTGAAACCCAACAGCTGTGTGAACAAAGAAGAGAAAGGGAAATTTCTCCTTGCAGCCTCAGGAGCAACAGATTAAATGTCCGCAATCAACTTGATGTACCCTGCATCTGTGGAGTACCTGAATAGACAACAAGTCATCCCAAAATTGAGGTGGTGGACTTTGGGAGCAACTGTAGACTTGGGGTTTCCTTTCTGCATCTAATTTGTTTCTGGTTTTATGTTTATCATAGTTTACTATTTAGAGCTAATTATGATTGGTAGATTTGTTTATTGCTTTGGTTGCTCGCTTCCTTTTTTTTTTTTTCCTTTTTCTCTTTTTGTGAGTGTGTATGTGTATGCTTCTTTGTGTGATTTTGTCTGTATAGCTTTACTTTTACCATTTCTCCTAGGTTCTGTCTGTCCTTTTTTTTTGTTTTCAGTATAGTTTTTAGCACTTGTTATCATTGGTGGATTTGTTTTTTCATATGGTTGCTCTCTTCTATCTTTTTACTTTTTAATAATAATGTTTTCTAATTTTTTATTTTAATTATTTTATTTTATTCTTTTCTTTCTTTCTTTCTTTTTCTTTCTCCCTTTTCTTCTGACAGGGTTTTGGTGCTCCAGCCAGCTGTCAGGCCTGAGCCTCTGAGGTGAAAGGGCCAAGTTCAGGGCGTTGGTCCACCAGAGACCTCCCGGCCCCATGTAATATCAGATGGAGAAAAATCTCCCAGAGATCTCCATCTCAACCCTAAGACCCAGCTCCACTCGACAACCAGCAAGCTACAGGGCTGGACACCCTATGCCAAACAACTAGCAAGACAGGAATACAAACAAACCCATTAGCAGAGAGGCTGCCTAAAATCATAATAAGGTCACAGACACTCCACAACACACCACCAGACGTGGTCCTGCCCACCACAGAGACAAGATCCAGCCTCATCCACCAGAACACAGGCAACAGTCCCCTCCACCAGGAAGCCTACACAACCCACTGAAACAACTTTACCCACTGGGGGCAGACACCAAAAACAACGGGAACTATGAACATGCGGCCTGCGAAAAGGAGACCCCAAACACAGTAAGTTAAGCAAAATGAGAAGACAGAGAAATACACAGCAGTTGAAGGAGCAAGGTAAAAACCCACCACACCAAACAAATGAAGAGGCAATAGACAGTCTACCTGAAAAAGAATTCAGAGTAGTGATAGTAAAGATGATCCAAAATCTTGGAAATAGAATGAGAAAATACAAGAAATGTTCAACAAGGACCTAGAGAAACTAAAGAGCAAATAAACACTGATGTAAACCATAATATTAAAAACTCTCTACAAGGAATCAATAGCAGAATAACTGAGAAAGAAAATGGGTAAGTGACCTGGAAGATAAAATAGTGGAAATAACTACCACAGAGCAGAATAAAGAATGAAAAAAATGGAGGACAGTCTCAGAGACCTCTGGGACAACATCAAATGCACCAACATTCGAATTATAGGGATCCCAGAAGAAGAAGAGAAAAAAAAAGGGACTGAGAAAATATTTGAAGAGATGATAGTTGAAAACGTCCCTAACATGGCAAAGGAAATAGTCAATCAAGTACACGAAGCACAGAGAGTCCCATACAGGATAAATCCATAGGGAAACATGCCAAGACCCATATTAATCAAACAATCAAAAATTAAATACAGGGCTTCCCTGGTGGCGCAGTGGTTCAGAGTCCGCCTGCCGATGCAGGGGACACGGGTTCGTGACCCGGTCCGGGAAGATCCCACATGCCGCGGAGCAGCTGGGCCTGTGAGCCACGGCTGCTGAGCCTGTGCGTCTGGAGCCTGTGCTCCACAATGAGAGAGGCCACAACAGTGAGAGGCCTGCGTACCACAAAAATAATAATAATAATAATAATTAAATACAAAAGAAAATATTAAAAGCAGCAAGGGAAAGCAACAAAGTACATACAAGGGAATCCCCATAATGTTAACAGCTGATCTTTCAGCAGAAATTCTGGAAGCCAGAAGGGAGTGGAAGGACATATTTAAAGTGATGAAATGGAAAAAACTACAACCAAGATTACCCAGCCAGGATCTCATTCAGATTCAACAGAGTAATTAAAACCTTTACAGACAAGCAAAAGCTAAGAGAATTCAGCACCACTAAACCACCTTTACCACAAATGCTAAAGGAACTTCTTTAGGCAGCAAACACAAGAGAAGGAAAAGACCTACAATAACAAACCCAAAACAATTAAGAAAATGGTAATAGGAACTTACATATCAATAGCTACCTTAAATGTAAAGGGATTGAATGCTGCAACCAAAAGCCACAGACTGGCAGAATGGATACAAAACAAGACCCGTATATATGCTGTCTACAAGAGACCCACTTCAGACCTAGGGACACATACAGACTGAAAGTGAGGGGATAGAAAAAGATATTCCATGTAAATGGAAATCAAAAGAATCCTGGAGTAATAATTCTCATATCAGACAAAATAGACTTTAAAATAACGACTATTACAAGAAACAAGAAGGACACTACATAATGATCAAAGAATCAACCCAAGAAAAAGATATAACAATTGTAAATGTTTATGCACCCAACATAGGAGCACCTCAATAAATAAGGAAAATGCTAACAGCCATAAAAAGGGAAATTGACAATGACACAATCGTAGTAGGGGACATTAACACCCCACTTTCACCAATGGACAGATCATCCGCAATGAAAATAAATAAAGAAACACAAGCTTTGAATGATACATTAAACAAGATGGACTTAACTGATATTTATAGGATATTCCATCCAAAAACAAGAGAATACACTTTCTTCTCAAGGACTCATGGAACATTCTCCAGGATAGATCATATTTTGGGTCACAAATCAAGCCTTGGTAAATTTAAGAAAACTGAAATCATATCAAGTATCTTTTCTGACCACAATGCTATGAGACTAGATATCAATTAGAGGAAAAAAATCTGTAAAAACTACAAACACATGGAGGCTAAACAGTACACTACTTAACCAAGAGATCACTGAAGAAATCAAAGGGGAAATCGAAAAATACCTAGAAACAAATGACAATGAAAACATGACGACCCAAAACCTATGGGATGCAGCAAAAGCAGTTCTAAAAGGGAAGTTTATAGCAGTACAACCCTACCTCAAGAAACAAGAAAAATCTCAAATCAACAACCTAAACTTATACCTAAATCAATTAGAGAAAGAACAAAAAAACCTCACTGTTAGCTGAAGGAAAGAAATCATAAAGATCAGATCAGAAGTAAATGAAAAAGAAATGAAGGAAACAGTAGCAAGGATCAATAAATCTAAAAGCTGGTTCTTTGAGAAGATAAACAAAATTGATAAACCATTAGCCAGACTCATCAAGAAAAAAGGGAGAAGACTCAAATCAATAGAATTAGAAATGAAAAAGGAGAAGTAACAAATGACACTGCAGAAATACAAAGGATCATGAGAGATGACTACAAGCAACTGTATGCCAATGAAATGGACAACCTGGAAGCAATGGACAAATTCTTAGAAAAGTACAATGTTCCGAGACTGACCCAGGAAGAAATAGAGAATATAAACTGACCAAATCAGAAGCAGTGAAATTGAAACTGTGATTAAAAATCTTCCAACAAAAAAAAGCCCAGGACCAGATGGCTTCACAGGCGAATTCTATCAAACACTTAGAGGAGAGCTAACAGCTATCCTTCTCAAACTCTTCCAAAATATAGCAGAGGGAGGAACACTCCCAAACTCATTGTACGAGGCCACCATCACCCTGATATCAAAACTAGACAAAGACGTCACAAAAAAGAAAACTATAGGCCAATATCACTGATGAACATAGATGCAATAATCCTCAACAAAATAGTAGCAAGGAGAATCCAACAGCATATTAAAAGGATCATACACCATGATTAACTGCGGTTTATCCCAGGAATGCAAGAATTCTTCAATATATGCAAATCAATCAATGTAATAAACCATATTAACAAATTAAAGGAGAAAATCCATCTGATCATCTCAATATATGCAGAAAAAGCTTTTGACAAAATTCAACACCCATTTATGATAAAAACCCTCCAGAAAGTAGGCATGGAGGGAACTTACCTCAACATAATAAAGGCCATATATGACAAACCCACAGGCAACATTGTTCTCAATGGTGAAAAAGTGAAACCATTTCCACTAAGATCAGGAACAAGACAAGGTTGCCCACTCTCACCATTGTTAGTCAACATAGTTTTGGAAGTTTTAGTGACAGCAATCAGAGAAGAAAAAGAAATAAAAGGAATCCAAATTGGAAAAGAAGAAATAAAACTGTCACTGATTACAGATAACATGGTAATATACATAGAGAATCCTAAAGATGCTACCAGAAAAATATGGGAGCTAATCAATGAATTTGGTAAAGTAGCAGGATACAAAATTAATGCACAGAAATCTCTTGTAATCCTATACACTACTGATGAAAAATCTGAAAGAGAAATTATGCCATTTACCACTGCAACAAAAAGAATAAAATACGTACGAATAAATCTACCAAAGGAGACAAAAGACCTGTATGCAGAAAACTATAAGACGCTGATGAAAGAAATTAACGATGTTACAAACAGATTGAGAGATATACCATGTTCTTGGATTGGAAGAAACAACACTGTGAAAATGACTATACTACCCAAAGCAATGTACAAGTTCAATGCAATCCCTATCAAACTACCAATGGCATTTTTCACAGAACTAGAACAAAAAATTTCACAATCTGTATGGAAACACAAAAGACCCTGAATAGCCAAAGCAATCTTGAGAAAGAAAAACTGAGCTGGAGGAATCAGGCTCCCTGACTTCAGACTACACTACAAAGCTACAGTAATCAAGACAGTATGGTATTGGCACAAAAACAGAAATATAGATCAATGGAACAGGATAGAAAGCCCAGAGATAAACCCATGCACATATAGTCACCTTATCTTTGATAAACGAGATAAGAATATACAGTGGAGAAAAGACATCCTCTTCAATAAGTGGTGCTGGGAATACTGGACAGCTACATGTAAAAGAATGAAATTAGAACACTCGCTAAAACCATGCACAAAAATAAACTCAAAATGGATTAAAGACCTAAATGCAAGGCCAGACACTATAAAACTCTTAGAGGAAAACATAGGCAGAACACTCTATGACATAAATCACAGTAAGATCCTTTTTGACCCACCTCCTAGAGAAATGGAAATAAAAACAAAAATAAAGAAATGGGACCTAGTGAAACTTAAATCTTTTGCACAGCAAAGGAAACTGTAAACAAGACAAAATGACAGCCCTCAGAATGGGAGAAAATATTTGCAAACGAAACAACTGACAAAGGATCAATGTCTAAAACATACAAGCAGCTCAGTATCAAAAAAAAAAACCAACCCAATCCAAAAATGGGCAGAAGACTTACATAGACATTTCTCCAGACAAGATATACCAATGGCAACAAACACATGAAAGGATGCTCAACATCATTAATCGTTAGAGAAATGCAAATCAAAACTACATTGAGGTATCACCTCACCCCAGTCAGAATGGCCATCATCAAAAAATCTACTAACAATAAATGCTGGAGAGGGTGTGGAGAAAAGGGAACCCTCTTGCACTGTTGTGGGAATGTAAATTGATACAGCCACTATGGAGAACAGCATGGAGGTTCCTTAAAAAACTAAAAATAGAACTACCTTATGACCCAGCAATCCCACTGTGGGGCATATACCCTGAGAAAACCATAATTCAAAAAGAGTCATGTACCACAATGTTCATTGCAGCTCTATTTACAATAGCCAGGACATGGAAGCAACCTAAGTGTCCATCGACAGATGAATGGATAAAGAAGATGTGGCACATATATACAATGAAATATTACTCAGCCATAAAAAGAAACGAAATTGAGTTATTTGTAGTGAGGTAGATGGATCTAGAGACTCTCATACAGAATGAAGTAAGTCAGAAAGAGAAAAACAAATACTTTACACTATCACATATATATGGATTCCAAAAAAAAAAAAATGGTTCTGAAGAATGTAGGGGCAGGACAGGAATAAAGACGCAGATGTAGTGAATGGACTTGAGCACATGGGGAGGGGGAAGGGTAAGCTGGGACGAAGTGAGAGAGTGGCATGGATATATATACACTACCAAATGTACAATAGCTAGTGGGAAGCAGCTGCATAGCGTAGGGAGATCAGCTCGATGCTGTGTCCACCTAAAGGGGTGGGATAGAGAGGGTGGGAGGGAGACGCAAGAGGGAGGAGATACGGGGATATATGTATACATATAGCTCATTGACTTTGTTGTACAGCAGCAACTAACACCCTATTGTAAAGCAATTATACTCCAATAACGATGTTAAGAAAAAAAAAGAACCACATTGGCAGAGGAGACTTAGGAAAGCATATGCACATATGTAGTTGGTGGTGGTTGAAGAAGAGTTAAGCCTTCATTTTTCTTCAGTCTCAAATCAGAATATCTAGAAGTTTAAATATAAACATATTATTTCAAGATGTGGAGGTCAATATAAATGTACAAAGATGTGGAAAGTGGGGTGTTGGAAATAGGGATCAGTGGTGAGAGGAGTGCTATCTTAGTAACAAGTCTTGCTTCACTGTTTGACACTAACTCATATGCATGTATTACTTGATAAAAATAGAAAATAGATTTAAAAGAAAAAGACACAGTCCACATATCTTTTCCAGATTTTCCAGTGCAATTTTAATGTCCAATGGTCTTTCCCATTGCCCCTCCATATTCCCTTGTTAAATCATATTCCCTTGTTAAATCATAGAGTTAAATCATAATTTCACTACTGAAATTATGTCCAAAAGTATTATTGTATGTCCTGAGGTTAAAGAAAATTGTTTATTGTTTACACCAAGTATTTACTTCCATTTTCTAAAAGTGCATGCATGTTATATCATGTCCCATTTTGTAAAAGCAAGGTAAAGTACAAACTAAAGAAGTTTTAATTGTATCTTCTTTATTTAATCAGATAGTCCAGGATACATGACATAACTTGTGTTTATACTTTTCCAAATACTTTCAATTCTAAAAATACTTGAAGATGGATCAAGGAAATGTTTACAGTAAGAGTATTTATTCCATAGCTATTGTGTCACCTTTTGACTATCATTAAATTATTTATATATTTTTTGGTAAAAGTGGGGATCTATTTATGCCATTTCTCTTTCATAAGCAGCAGGGCATATAGTTAAATAGGTCCTGCTCATCTTTAAATTATCTATGATGCTTCTAGAAAGAATCAAGAAGCATCATAGATAGCATCATTGATTGATCATTGATTGATTAATCAATCAATCATCTATATATATTGCACTTAGAATTTTTTCTCTGGTTGGTATAACTTGAATCTTTGTCACTTTTATCCCTGAAAATAAGATGTTCCTTTTGAAGTGCCATTCTTCTATGTCAGTAGGTTCCTCCATCTATTCAATGGGTCTGGTAACAATATGCATATGTCTCACATTGATTCAAATGTGTTTCAGTAGTTGTACCCTTGAAGTGTTTTTGCATTATCTCCAACATGCCTGTCCCCCTTCAGTTCACACCACACTGCATCTGCCTTGATATCCTGCTGTCATCCATCCACCTCATATGACTAAACCAGCAAGACTGAATTGTAATGGGTGGATAAGAAACCTGGTGGGATAAAATGGAAATGAATTTTAAGGCAAGATTAAATTTCATTCTAGGACTGCAAAGGAATCAATGGGTCTATGACTTTTAAGATTTTTTGTTTAAACATCTACAAATGAACTGCTTTGATTGAACTATAAATTGTGCATAAGCTTGTGGATAATTTTTGGAAATAAATTTTTATTCAAATGATAATTAACAAGAGGGTTTCGCAAATTAATTTATTTCTCCAAATTATTTTTCCTTAATGAGAAATTTGACAACACCTGAAAAGAAATGCATCTAGACTATTTTCTAGACCTCTCAGAATAAAATCATGCCCAAATGATTGTGGATCCCTCTTACTGTTTCCTTAATTATTAAAGGAGAGATTTATCATGAATCTGGATCACATATAAAGCAATCTCTGTCCCAGAGGTTCAGCTATTGAGAAAGGAATAAAGGTATTTAGTTTAGTCATCTTGTTCTAGGCCTATAGACTCATGAAATCATGTAAGAGATGGGAAAGA